>NC_057794.1:170489887-170745338 GCF_018294505.1 Triticum aestivum | reverse complement strand
CAAGACGGCCCTCGCCTAAGTTAAAAAACTACTCTGAGTGAGAGCATCCCTCCCACTCAGGGGCTTAGCCGCGAGCTAGCCCTCACCTAAGTTGAAAAACTACTCCGAGTGAGAGCATCCCTCCCACTCGGGGGCTTAGCTGCGAGCGAGTCCTCACCTAAGTTAAAAAAACTACTCCGTGTGAGAGCATCCCTCCCACTCGGGGGCTTAGTCGCGAGTCAGCCCTCGCCTAAGTTAAAAAACTTCTCCGAGCGAGAGCATCCCTCTCACTCGAGGGCTTTGCCGTGAGCCAGTCCTCGCCTAAGTTTTAAAATTCGTCCACTCAGAACATGCAGTAAACTGGAAAGCATCATTTTAGATTAATTCACAACCTCAAGTTCAGAAATGCAGGCAAAAGTACTCAGGCAGTAGGCCTGAACGAGTTTAACGGTTACAAGACCACTCAGCATTCCGACGCAAATGAGTTTGAATCATAAAGTTTTTTCTTCACACATCGAGGGGACTCGCTGGCTCGACGAAGGTGTCCAGGTCAATGCCCCCAGCTATCCGAGTGGCAGCTTTGATGAAAGTCTCCATGAAATCTTCAAACTAGAGCTTCTTCATATTGGCCACCTAAAGAGCCATCAGTTTGTCTTCCTTGTCATCCTTGCAATGGACACAAACAAGTGAGAGTGCCACATCGGCTGCACAACAAGCAACAAATTTTTTCCATGCTTGCACTCGACCAAGGATTTCATTGAGCCGAGTCATCAGTGACTCGAGATCATTTTGAAGCATATCCTCCAGCCACAAGTCCTTGTCTATTTTCACCAGCGCAACCTTCAGCCGAGCGATGTACCCCAAGACACTGTCGAGGCGAGCTTCAAGTCGTAGCATGTTCATGGCAGCAACATCCTTGATGAGTGATTTGGTGGGGTCTAGACCTGTCTCAATTTGGTCAGTCTCCTGCTTGAAATTCTAACAAAATTCTGCACAAAGAGGAAGGAATAAGTTAACCATGGCATTGTTCTCGAAGCTCAAGGGAATTCACTCGGGTGAAGAAGAATACCTTCAAGCATGATGTACATTTTTTCTGCAAGACTTCCCAGATATTCTTCCAGTTCATCCCTCTTTTGGGTGAGTTGGCCCACCTTGCCGGTCAGGGCAGTCTTCTCCAACTCAAAAGCACTCACTTGGTCTTCCATCTTCTTGGCCCATTTGGCCCGTTCCTTCTTCAGGTCTTCCACGGTGGTTTTCAGAGACACATTCTCTTCCTCCAACTTTCTGACTGAAGCTGTCTTTGCCTCAACAGCTTCAGTCTTCTCCTTAGCTACCTTCTGGGCGCCCGCGAGTTCTTCGTCCTTCTTTTCCAAGGCCTGCTTCATGGTGTCTAAAGAAATAACATTCCTGAGTCGCACTTGAAGTTGTTGGTTCTCATTATGCACATCTATTCAACTAAAGCTACTCGGCTCAAAGGACAAAACAAAAGTATAATAGGGCATTCAGTCGACAGGATTTACCTCCCATGGTCTTCACCTTCGTCTGAGCACACTCCAAATTCCTTTTGGTAAGTTCTAAGTCCAGTTGGAGTTGGATCTTCTCCTTCTCCATAGCAACATACTGAGTTCCAAGTTCACAAGATTTCTGAGATCAACAAAAAACGACTTAGCCGATGACGAGAAAGATACTGAAAGTATTTCCTCTACTTCTGAGTGGGGAAGAGCAAATCCAGATTGCTACCACCAAACATGCTCTAAGACCCCCGCCGAATCAGACATTCGACGGTGGTCTCGGGAACTACGCCCAGTGGGTGCACTGAGCATGTTCCCACTAGATCCATTTCCACTCGGCCTCAGCCCGACTGATCTGAGTGAAAAAAAGGAGAAGAGTTCTGTAACGCCCTCGATGCGGCTATATCTCCTACGTGTTGAAGCCCGATTTAGAGGCATAACCGCATTGAAAGCAATGTCGCAAGAGAGGTAATCTTCGCAAACAACCCATGTAATATAAATAAAGGGGAAAGGATACATAGTTGGCGCACACTCGCCATGTCACACAAATACATGAATAACATTACATTCATCCAATACACTCATGGTCCGACTACGGTACCAAAATAAAGATCAACACCCAAATGCGAGAAAGTCCCCAATCGCCCCAACTGGGCACCACTACTGATCATCTGGGAAAGACACATAGTAACGACGAGAGTCTTCATCGAACTCCCACTTGAGCTCAAGCGCATCGTTTGGAGCGGTATCATCGGTCCCTGCATCTGGTTTAGGAAGGAATCTGTGAGTCACGGGGACTCAGCAATCTCACACCCTCGCGATCAAGACTATTTAAGCTTATAGGAAAGGTAAGGTATGATGTGGAGCTGCAGCAAGCGACTAGCATGTATGGTGGCTAACATATCCGCAAAAGAGAGCGAGAAGAGAAAGCAAAGCACGGACGAACAACTATGATCAAGAAGTGATCCTAGAACAACCTACGTCAAGCATTACTCCAACACCGTGTTCACTTCCCGGACTCCGCCGAGAAGAGACCATCACGGCAACACACACGGTTGGTGCATTTTAATTAAGTTAAGTTTCATGTTATCTACAACCGGACATTGACAAATTCCCATCTGCCCATAACCGCGGGCGCGGCTTTCGAAAGTTCAAATCCCTGCAAGGGAGTCCCAACTTAGCCCATCACAAGCTCTCACGGTCAACGAAGGATATTCCTTCTCCCAAGACAATCCGATCAGACTCGGCATCCCGGTCACAAGACATCCTCGACAATGGTAAAACAAGTCCAGCAACACCGCCCGAATGTGCCGACAAATCCCGATAGGAGCTGCACATATCTTGTTCTCAGGGCACACTCAGATGAGACTAGCTACGAGTAAAACCAACCCTCAAGTTTCCTCGAGGTGGCCCCACAGGCAGCTCAGTCGGACCAACACTCAGAGGAGCACTGACCCAAGGGGGTTTAAATAAAGATGACCCTTGGGCTCCGGAAACCCAAGGGAAAAAGAGGCTAGGTGGCAAATGGTAAAACCAAGGTTGGGCATTGCTGGAGGAGTTTTATTCAAGGCGAACTGTCAAGGGGTTCCCATTATAACCCAACCGTGTGAGGAACGCAAAATCCGGGAACATAACACCGATATGACGGAAACTAGGGCGGCAAGAGTGGAACAAAACACTAGGCATAAGGCCAAGCCTTCCACCCTTTACCAAGTATATACGTGCATTAAGATAAACAAGATAATATGGTGATATCCCAACAATAAACAATGTTCCAACAAGGAACGACCTCCAATCTTCACCTGCAACTAGCAACGCTATAAGAGGGGCAGAGCAAAGCGGTAACATAGCCAAACAACGGTTTGCTAGGACATGGTGGGTTAGAGGTTTGACATGGCAATTTGGGAGGCATGATAAGCAAGTGGTAGGTATCGTAGCATAGGCATAGCAAAAGAGCAAGCATCTAGCAAGCAAAGATAGAAGTGATTTCGAGGGTATGGTCATCTTGCCTGCAAAGTACTCAGAGTTGCCTTGATCCTCGTAAGCGAACTCAATGGGCTCCTCGTTCACGAACTCATCTCCCGGCTCTACCCAAACAAAAACAACAAGCAAAAGGAGCACAATCAACCACGTGCAATGCTCAAGCAACATGATGCAAACATAGTATGATATGCGGGATGCGGTATGTGATGCATATGCATGCTTTGCAAAAGGAATGATTGAACCTGGCCTCAACTTGGAAATCCAAAAGTGCCACTGGAAAGGTGAGTTGACTTCGGTTGAAATCGATATAAAGATCACCGGAATCGGATGCACGGTTTAGAAATGGCAAGCAAAACAAATACGGCACCCGTCTGCAATAATCAGCAAGTGACCAACTAAATGCATCAAAATAAATATGCTACAGCACTCAAACATGACCACAAAATACATGGAAGGGATCCACTCATGAAGCTTGACAAAATATGGACACTGATCTACAGCTAATTCATCCATTAACAGGTTCAAACAAGCATGGCAAAAGTGCAAATGATAACAGGTTTCAGACTTAGTGAAATTAACACAAGTCTGGAATTTATCATCAGGAAGCAAACTTTAGAGCATGAAAACTACATGCTACAGGAACTTAACATGGCAAAGCAAGGCATGAAATGAAGCTACTCAAAGCACTAAACAAAAGTCCCTTAGTGACCTTGAGCCAAAAGGGATCAGAAAATACAATTGTAAGCATGTGAACATAGCAAAAACACAAACAGATTCAAACTTAGTGAAAAACTAGAGCATGCAAAACAGATTAGCAAGTAGGCATGTTTACGAGCTTGATGCACTCACTACAGAGCATGGCATGGCAAACTAAGCATACACCCATCAAGAAGACATGGCATAGAAGCTATACATGGCAAGAAAAACAACATAGCATGCACAGATCAATAGCAACATCCTCGGCAAAATCGCTAAACATGTCAACAATCTGCCAGGATCATTTTATAGTAAAAGTAGAGCTCGATTGACTCAAGCTAGGGTGCTCAATAAATGCAAACAAAGACATGGATGGATAGAGCACCACAATATTAACAAAACATCCTTACTGATTATCCTCAAAAGAGGCACGGATCACTAGGAAACAACATGAACATATGGCATAAAAACAAAAACAGGACAAGGACTTAGTGAAATTCTAAGTCCCTGAAATCAGCATCAACGTTTACGCTACTTTGCATGCTTGTGCTAGTCACCACAAATATCACAAAAATACATGGCAAGCACCTCTATAAAGATGGCATGGCATTATACAAAACAGATGTAGAGCTCAGGATCATAGCATGCACACATTAATCATGGCAAAAATGACAAAAGGCCATTTGCTGAAACAGATCTGACAAATTCGTCACATAGCCCTCTTCCAACAGCATTTCCGGCATCAAGATGAGCTCAAATAAAAATGATGCAATGAGATGAAATGATGTACTCGTCGAGACGAACATTTTGATATGCTACACGCACGAATCGAAGCTACGGATGCAGAGTTATGACATGTTGAAGATAGCAAAGACGCTAGGGTTTGGGGACGAAAAAGTCAACCTCCCGATCCAGATCTGGATCCGGTACTATTTCTGGCGGCGCGCGACCCGATGTTGACCGGAACCTCGCCGGAGGAGAAGAGGCGGCCGGAGAGGGACTTGCCGGAGAGGGGTTTGGCCGGAGAGGGCGGTGAGGCAGGCCGGCGCGGGGAGGTCACGGCTCCTCTCGCGCGGGCGCGGGCGGAGGTAGGCGGCGGGGTCGTCGCCGGCTCGGGCTACGGAGTCGGCCGGCGTTGATGGCGGCGGTGGTCATCGCGGTGGCTGCGGTGGTCGGTGTCGGGGCGGAAGAAGACGGGTGGCGGCGCGGGGCGCGGGGACCGGTCGGCGGCGGTTTGGGCTGGGAGGGCCCCGCCTGGGCCCAGGCGGGCCGGCGCGGGCGAGGCGGCGATGTGGTCTCCCCGGGACAGGTGGCGGCTCCGGGTTGGTCGGCGGTGGCGGTGGACATGTCCGGTTGCGGCCGGACGTGTCCGATGGCGCGCGAGGTGATTTTCTAGGGTTTGGAAGGAGGGGATCCGGGATTTTCGAGGAGGGGTCTATAAATAGGGGTAGAGGGAGCTAGGAAGCTTCAAATGAGGTGCGGTTTGCGGTCATGCAATCGTGATCGAACGCTCTAGATGATAAAAGGGGTTTAGGTGGTTTTGGACCAGTTTGGAAAGGTGTTGGGCTGCAACACACACGAGGCCTTTTCGGTCCCTCGGTTAACCGTTGGAGTATCAAACGAAGTCCAAATGGCACGAAACTTGACAGGCGGTCTACCGGTAGTAAACCAAGGCCGCATGACAAGTCTCAGTCCAATCCGGAAATGTTTAACGCCCACACACGAAAAAAAGTAGAAAGGGACACCGGGTGACATAGGAGCGCCGGAATGCAAAACGGACAACGGGGAAAATGCTCAGATGCATGAGACGAACACGTATGCAAATGCAATGCACATGATGACATGATATGAGATGCATGACAAAGACGAACACACATAGAGACAAAAACCCGACAATGAGGAAGTAGAATAACTTAGTGCCGGAAATGGCAAGAGTTGGAGTGCAGATAAGGTAAATTACACCCGGGGTGTTACAAGTTCGCTAAGACCCCCGCCAAATCAAACATTCGACGGCGGTCTCGGGAACTACACCCGGTGGGTGCACTCAGTGTGCCCCCACTAGATCAATCTCCACTCGGCGCCACGTGACCGACCGAGTGGTGAGATACAAGCAAAAATATTCTAAGACCCCCACCGAATCAAACATTCGATGGCGGTCTCGGGGACTACACCCAGTGGCTACACTCAGTGTGCCCCCACTGGATCAATCTCCACTCGGCGTGGCCTGACCGGCCCGAGTGGTAAGCTACAAGCAAAAATATTCTAAGACCCCCTCCGAATCAAACATTTGACGGCGGTCTCGGGGACTACACCTAGTGGATGCACTTAGCGTGCCCCCACTGGATCCATTTCCACTCGACCTCAGCGTGACTAGTCTGATTGGGAAACAACAGAATGCAAAACTATGACCAAATGAGTGCTAAATCAAGAACACCCAGTGGGCGTGCAAAGTCAAGACAGACAGGACAAAATCCAATCGGAAATTAACTTATAATCGCACTTACTCAGACATTTTCCTGAAGGGCCAACTTGGTATCATAAGCAGACTTGCTAGCTCTGTACACTTCCTTCAGACACTGCATCATCAGGCCAGCCTGAATCATGGCTTCTTTGTTGGCCCCTGTCTGGTCTTCAGGAACATGATGTAGAGTGAATGCACCAAGCGCTGGGGTCGGCGACGCAGTTAGAGGAATCAACACTTGATATTGGCCAGTAGGTCCTGAAGCTTAAAGAGTCAACACCAAAGGCGAACTGGTCAATGGTGGAGCGGCAGAGATAGCATCAGCTCGAGTCGAACCACCAAGCTCTAGAGGTATCGCAGCGGGCGGCACTCGGGGCGCTCTGCTCAACAGCACCCTCCGAGTGAAGTTGTAGGGAGTGCTTGAGGTCGCACGTTCACCACCCGCACCTTTCGGGAGCTCGTCTTCATCGTCATCAGCCAGATGGATGATGTTTGTTGGCTCTGCAATCACTCGACAACAACAACTCATTCAATCGACGAATCAACCAATGGAAACAAAACATAGTGCAAACGTGTCGTACCTCGCCGAGAGGTGGCTGCGTTCATAGTGTCCTCCTCCACATGCTCCTTATCAACCTGCATGGGCGACATTATCGAAGTAGCAGCTCTGGCACACAAAGTTCACTTGGTCAGCAAAGACGCGAAGTTCTACATTAGTAAGAAAGAAAGGGAAAAGAAAAGCGCTGATACGTCCATTTAGCATCATGCTTTTATATCAATATTTATTGCATTATGGGCTGTTATTACACATTATGTCACAATACTTATGCCTATTCTCTCTTATTTTACAAGGTTTACACGAAGAGGGAGAATGCCGGCAGCTGGAATTATGGGCTAGAAAAGGAGCAAATATTAGAGACCTATTCTGCACAACTCCAAAAATCCTGAAACTCCATGGGAGTCATTTTTAGAATTTTAACATATAATGAGGCTAGCCAACTCGTCTCCACGGTCGTCCCTCGTTTTGCTTCCATATGGGTCCTTGGATGTTGGTCAAACAGTTGATTTTTTCGCTGGTGCTCGTTGGATCGTCGCTGAAAATCTATCGTTGCCCTTTTGACCGCACGACGAGTTTTGGATGGGGGATGACCTGTGGGCTCGGGAAAAACCTCATTGGCTGGGTCGCCGTTTTTTGTGTGCGCTAGCGGCCTCTCCTGTCGTGCCGCGTGCGCTCGTCGTGGGCACTGCCTTTGTTTCTGGTTTCCACTTGCCCCTCTGGTTCATCAGTTGCTGCGGCTGCCAGTGGGCCTGCCTGCTCTTTGGCCCCACACGTCCATCTGATGGCTGTGGCTTTTTCGCGTGAGGGTTGCCTCCCGCATCGCGTCGTGTCATGGGTCAAATGCGTCTGGGGGACCGCTCCTCGCGTGCTGTCCGCGTCGTGCGGTATGGGGACCAGTTGCGCAGGGATAGGCCGATGCGTATGTACCCCGCTTATGCACCCGAGTCTGTCCTATAGCGATGCCGGGTGGGCCAGCGCTGCTCCTGGTCCCATTCGTCGGTGGAACTGGCTGCACGTGTCATCATGGTCGAGATTCGCCAATACCATTCGCCCGTGCGCCACGCTCGTCCTGCGGAACATGCAAAAGGGTCAAATCCCTAGCCGCCAACCTTCCCCGTCAAGCCTGCGGCCCCTCCGCCTCGTCTCCTCCCCGTCCCTCCTCTCCAACGCCGCCGCCCTCGATGCGCCATTAGGGCGCCGTCGACACGTCAGGGATACACCGTGATGGAGCTCAGCCCGAGCCCAGCAGAAGCCACTCCTAACCATGTTCGCTCAATTGACAAGAGAAGGGCAGCGGATTGGTCGAGGGCACCCGCATGGCCTCGTCGCCGCTGTCACCTGGATTCGCTAGCCGCCGCCTTGAGTCACACCCGTCGCCGCCGCGAGTCAGCTCCATCATTGCTGCAAGGAATCTCGTCCCCGGCAAGGTAATTACCTCCGAATCCCTGCTCTACCTTGTCCTGCTGCCCTACTTGCTGCATGTGTGCTGTGTGCTGTGTGCGTTTAGCCATGATCTCCTCGAGAAAGCTCAAATCTCTCGACTTTTACAGGTACCATCCGCCTCCCTTCCGATCTTCAGATCTTCATATGTGGTGAATGCGGTGTTTTGGTTTTTCGTCGGATTACTATCTATATTCGGGGATTAGCTATGAATTGATGTTTTTACTTCGAGCGTGGATATTCGGCAGTAGTGATTTAGGTCTTTTTGTAGAACAGAATGATTAACTCAGTCTATTTATGGAAAACTGGTAGATGATATATGTATGAACGATCGTAACACTGAAAATGCAAAATTTACAGTATGGTGTAATGATGGTTGGTGGGGTGTGACTTTTTTGCTGGCATTGTCCAGTGCAGTTTTTGGATTTCTACTGAGTGGTACCGTGTTTTGAGATTTGTTTTTGTGTTGCTGTTTGCAGGAAAATTCCTAGGGATTTTATTGACGGAGGCATCACTATCTGGTGCTGGATTATCCATTTTTGCAGCACTAGCAATGCTATGTCGCTCATGCCAAGCATCGTTTCACATTCAGGTAAGGCTCTTTGCTTGCAACCACTGCTGCACTCACTACACATGGGGTTTGATCAAAATGTATCAGAAAGATAGTCTCGTTGAGAAACATTTGGTAGATAATTTTTTTGACCTGGGTAGATAACTTTTATTATTCAAGATGCAACATTTTGTTTTGATGTATTTTGTTATCGATATTCCTCTAAATATTTTGTGTACTTTAAGCAAAATGTTGGGCTTGTGTTTATTTTTACATAGTTAGGCAATCTGCATACATTTTCCATACATCAACATATATCTGTTGAAAAACAGAGAATTGCTTCTAGGCATCCACATATACTCACTAAAGAAATAGAGAATATCAATTGCTCCTCAACTATCTGTATGCATCCACATGCACTCATTAGAAAAACAGAGAGTACAAATTACCCCTCTACCATCTGCGGAACCTAAGAAACAGATAGCACAAATTCTGTAATAAAAATTATCTATACAATTGACCATGCAATACCATATCCAATGAGAATAGCTACCGAACTTGCAAAGAGAACTAATAATGTTGGATCGCCAATTGATAGCAAGCTTAAACAAGAAAGGCTCTTGAACATTTATAACATAGTGTTCATTATAAACAAAAAAGGTCTGGTGATAATAGTTCAAAGCTTCATGTAACAATTTTCATGCTTTAAGTTCATTAGTGCGCATATCATAACTGCAAGGGTGATATTCTTTCTTCAATTTCAGAATGATGGTAGTTGACTATTTGAAACCTTGTTGAGCAATTAACAAGAAATGGATCTTATTTACTTTGCCACTATTTTGGCTTTAGTTGTACTTGGCATATCAAGAGCTGGTGTTAGGTTCTACCAGATTGATTTTTAGCTCCTTTTTCTTAGGTTCTATTGACTCGTGTTCTTATTTTATCCTCATTTTTTCCTTTCCAATTTTGCAGGGGGGTTTACTCTCCCTCAACGTAAGCGTCGATGCAATGGATATTGATTTTGGCTTGGGTGCAAATTGAGTACAGACGGTGAGACTTATTCCATTTGTTTATCCTTTTGGCCTTTTAATCGAGAACAACGCTAAAGCTTACATGGTTGTCAATCTTGGGTGCCTTGTGCAGACTTTCTAGTTTAGGCATCATTTCGAAATTGTTTGGTGTCCATGAATTTCCCGATGAGCTTGGCCTGCACCATGCTGCCTCATGTAGGATTTTGGCGCTCGTGATCTTCCTTGCTTAGGTGACTTGTCCCAATCCTTCTTCCCCTCCCATCTGATCTCTCTCTCTCTCTCTCTCTCTCTCAGGTTTGACGTGTGTTCTAGTTTAAGCTTAACATGATTTTTTGATAAACATTACATGGAGGACGATGGTTTTCTGTAAAACAAGCCATTCAAAGGAAAATAATGATACTTGAGTTCATTGTGTTTTGTGTGATTTGCACCATGGTTGGATTTTTGGACAAATGGGCATTGTTGCTTCACTGCTATATGTGGTTGATGCTTAGTTCAGAAACTCGGTTCGAGTTAAATTGCTTTAGGCCATCCTTCCTATCTCTACTATTAAAGCGGAATCGAACGTCGTGATGGTTCAACCTCTTTTCAGTCTCACAACCCCTCCGCGCATGATAGAAAAAAGAAAAGAAAAGAAAATAAAAAACCCACAAGTACGCACGTCCCAACTCCCACCTCCCACTTCCCACTCCTTCCGCCAGATCCTCGCTCTCGATCCGGTGTCTCTGCAGAGACGAATCGCCGCCGCCGGCCTATTCCCGCCTACGTCGACCTTGAGCGGCAACACAATGCAGCCAGACTTCTATACTAGATTGGAGCGGTGGATCTACATCTATCTCTTCTTCACCGAGTCCACGAGGTACTCGACGTGGCAGGGGCGACGAACAGGAGCACCACATCGACAACAGCGACGAACGACGGCCCAGGTGTTGCCATCTCCTTATCTTCGATCCAACCCATCTTCCCCTCGTATCCTGTACTCCCGCACCCCCTCATTCTTCTCTCCCGTGGCAGGGACCGACGAGTTGCAACGGACGGGGGGCAGTCCGGCTGCTGGCGTAAAGGACGACGGGTGGTGGTAGGGCCGTGGGAAGAGCAGGTAGACGGAGAAGGTTGCCTATGGAAATCTGGCAAGTGGCAGCGGCATACAGGTATTACAGTTTGATGTTTGCTTTTTACCTAGATGAATACTTATAACACTGAATTTATGAATGTTGACTTATATTATTGTATTTTTGATGTTTGCTTGTTGTCGTAATCTCATGTATAGGCTGTGCTGATTCTTAAATTGCCAAAAGAGACCTTAATAGAAATCACTCAAGTCACTTTTTATTGTGGAAACTCGTTGTATGTGTAAATTTATTTATACTCTCGGTCTCGACTCATTTGATTACGTTTTCACTTGTGGAGTTCATGATCAACTGGTCATGAACATCAATTATCTTTACTGTTGAATCTATCTTATTTTGGTTATGTTGATGGCAAGACCAAGCGGGAAAACACCAGAAATAAATTCAACTTGGGGAAGAGAATCACGAGGATGAACTCGTCGGCTGCTTCTAGCGTGTTTTGTGGTGGAGGAACATAGAAATCTCCGTTTCCTCATTACTTTATTCCGATGGTTTATTTGCCATACGTTACATTGGCGAGAGGTGGGGTACCAGAAGGAGGCGACATTAAAATCTCTATTTCCTCATTACTTTATTCTGATGGTTTATTTGCCATATGTTAGATTGGCGAGAGGTGGGTTACCAGAAGGAGGCGACGTTAAAATCAGTGCCAGTGACGACGACGATGGACACGATGAGCTTGGTTGGCAGTGGCCGCCGCAACAGTGTTGTACTCGGAGCCCATGCTATCCGAGCTCGACAATACGAACAGCTCAGTCCTTTTGCAGCCGTGTTCATCGACAAGTTGTCCATACAGTACCTTGGCATCAACAACCACGGCCATGATAGCGGAGTTGTGCTGGCCGACAGCCCTGCTACCATGCGCCGAGCAGTCTACTGATTTCAGAAGACCGTGAGGACTGCTGGGCTCAAGGGGTTGAATCGGGTTCACCACATGTGGTGGCAACCTGGGTGAGCTGCCTTTTGTTGTCCCTTTCTGCTATTTGGTATCTCTAGCCTGGTTTTAGTGCTCTGACAGGAATTAGCAATTCTAAACTTGAGACCAAAAGGAGTTGTAAGAAGTGTTCCTTCGAAATTGTACACTAAACTGCTTGCGCATTTTCATGCAGGTTGGCACTCATCTTGGAGCACAATTAAATGGAAATCAGTAGCAAAACCACAATCTGCATAGTGGTAATCTAATCCTAGAATTTAGCTTCATTTATATATTCCGAAGTGGTTCCATGATTTTATATTTTGCGTACTATGTTTGGACTGTAACATTTAACCTGGGATTTTAAATGTGCGAACAGTTGATATGGGTTACAATTGAAACTTACATTCATTCTTCTGAATAGAAGAAGGGGCTTCTGAGTGGCTTCTGATTGTACTAAAATTTCTTAAGAGCCGTAGTAACTTTATTATGTAGCAATCTGTTAATTAAGAAGTGATATCCTCCCATTGCTTTGAAGTGAACGCAAATTTCGGGGGGATACTCTTATTCATTGCAAGCATCACTAAGCGCAACTTCTGGAACTTTAATTTAATCAAAAGAATACTGAAAAATACTTTTGCATTAATTTTATACTCCCTTTGGTACACCATGTCATATAAATGTGATGCAAATTGTTGTAGGTTCAGTTTTACATGCTCCTCCTGCCCATATCACAAGAGTCTATTTCAATATATTCCCCTTTTTATATTTTACAAAATACACTTGCCACCATGGAAGTGACATGTTATTCCTGAGAATTCGATTAGTTTGAGTTGATACCATTTTCTTTCCATTAATTGTTAACAACATCTCCTTGATTTATATATAGGTCTTACCTCTTGCAGACTGTTTTATTTTCTTCATTGGAAGACTTATGTAATACTTGATGTCTTGCTTTGTAATAGAAACTTCACCTTTGCTTATAGTTTTCTTGGTGTTGTTCTGCGCCTGATTCCTTAATTCGAATATAGAGTTAAAATTATGATACAATATGACATCATTCTTTTGGGAATATCAAAAGAGTAAATTTAACTTCTCAGCACACATGCATTTTTGACTGCTCTTTATGAACCAGAACATAAGAAAACAAGAGTACCCACTGCCAGTTAAAGATTAGCCAGATTAACACAAGTGAATTTTTGTCCTGTTCAGTGATATGCATTTCATCAGCTATAGCTTCTCGCCATTACTGTATGTACTGATACTCCAAATGGAAATGAAGCGTTCAAAGTGGACAATTCTCGCCATATGGCTTGATTACCATAAAATTTACTACAAATCTTGACCTCTGTTGCGTTACAGTAATTTCCTCGAGATTATCTTATTAGCATAGACTGAAGAGAGGTTCATCTTATTAGCATGCTATCGTTTTTACAACCTAACAAAATGGTGAATTGTTGAACTTCAGACTTCAATGGAGGTGCACCGGATGAACCGGAGGTGATCATTTTGGACTGCACGGATTTGGACTATGCACGGATGTCCTAATTCTGTTAGGTCCAATGGGCCCTGCTTAATACATCAAACAACCACATTTTTTCATGCATTATGATGACTGATCCTTGTAAACTGCATTACATATAATATTTATAAAGCTCTCTTCTTGTAACCATTGTATATGCATAATCGAAAACCAACCCTTAATTAGTGGCACAAACACACTGACATCCAAAGAATGGATTAAGTGCTAGGGAGAAGGGAGGGCGAAGATGAAGGCTCTGCTATGTAGGTGGCCTTGATGTAACTAGAGCATTCTTTGGTCATGTTAGAGACTTATTAGTGATAGAGCAGTAAATTATTTTGTTAGGATAATAAATTGTGTGTTACGTTCTTTTATACGGATGATTTTAATCCCAAGGTAGGAGTGTTCGTACAAGTGGAACTATGACCTCTCATGCAATGTTTAGAAAAAAAATTAGGCTTCTTTGGGTTTCTGATGTATAACATTGAAAAAAACATAATTGGGTATCAGTCGACTTACTCGAATTTGTGGTGTGAGGTTAGTGACATTGGGAATGACTTTGGCAATTTGGCATACTTGGAGGAAACTCATGCAAATTTGGAGTGGGGCTGTGAATAGCAACGGTTGTTTGGTGGTCTTGGAGAAAATATGGCAGATTCGGAGCAGGGGTGACAACATAGCAAGCGACAGCGCGATGACCAAAGAGTTGTAGCGCAAAGCTAGCTATAGATTCTTTTTGTTGGCCTGTGGCAACGCACGAGCATTCAACTAGTTTTTTTCAGGATGTGTATGTGTGACGCCCCGAGATCGATGTGCCAGGTGTCGTCCAGTTATTCGTTGTTGTTGCTTTGTCATTGCTTGTGTGTCTTACATTGCATATCATGTTATCATGTGCATTTCATTTACATACATGTTCGTCTCATGCATCCGAACATTTTCCTTGTTGTCCGTTTTGCATTTCGGCACTTCGTTCTCCTCCAGTGGTCATTTTTATCTTCTTTTCATATGTGGGGGTTAAACATTTCCGGATTGGACCGAGACTTGCCAAGCGGCCTTGGTTTACTACCGGTAAACCGCCTGTCAAGTTTCGTACCATTTGCATTTCGTTTGATGCTCCAACGGTTAACCGAGGGACCGACAAGGCCTCGTGTGTGTTGCAGCCCAACACCCCTCCATTTTGGCCCAATATCAACCTAAACCTCCTCCATCATCTCAGTCGTTCGATCACGATCGCGTGGCCGAAAACCGCACCTTATTTGGACTCTTCTAGCTCCCTCTACCTCTATATATAGACCCCTTTATTTTCGTTTTCAGATCTTTCCCTGAAACCCTAGCCATCTCCCTCCTCGCGCCGCCAGACACGTCCATCCCGCACCGGACATGTCCGCCAGACGCGTCACTCCGGCGAATCGGACGCCGCCATGTCGCCTCCTCCGCCGCCCGATCCAACCAACTCGCGCCACCTCAGCGCGCCACCGCCTTCTCTCTCATCCGCGCCCGCCGCGGCCCGAGGCCGGCCCTCCCCGGGTCAAATCTGGGCCGCCGCTCCGCGCCCGTTCGCCGCCGCGTGCCTGAGGAGCCCTGCCGCCCCGCTCGCCGAACGCTGTCCTCGCTCCGCCGCCTCGGCGCCGGCGCCACCTCGCCGGTGCACCACCATCGCTCGCCGCCGCCGCGCCAAGCGTCTCCGGTCGCCGCACCCGGCGCCGGCCACCTCCGCCGACGTCCGTCGCCTCCTCGTCGCCGGCGCGGCCCGGATCCACCTCTTCTCCGGCGAGAGCGAGCTCCAGCAGCCCTGTTTCGGCGAACTCCATCTGTGCCTTGGTTCGCGTGCACGAACCCTAGATCTGAGATCTGAGAGAGGTTGACTTTTTCCCTAAGTCCCCGAGATTTCCATGTTTCATATGCCCATGTTCATCATGCCGTAACTTTGCACCCGTAACTCTGTTTTGCGCATGTAGCATATCAAAATGTTCGTCTCAGAGAGCACATCATTTCATCTCATTGCATCATTTTCATTTGAGTGCATATTGATGCCCGAAATGCTGTTGGAAAAGTGCTATTTGAGTTAATTGTCAGATCTGCTGCACCAAATAGCTATTTGTCATTTTTGCCATGATTATTGTGTGCATTTTATGCCCCTGAGCTCTACATGTGTTTTGTTATATGCCATGCCATCTTTCTAGAGGTGCTATCCATATATTTTTGTGATGTGTGTGGTGACTAGCACAAGCTTGCAAAGTGGTGCATTCGTTAATGCTGATTTCAGGGACTTAGCATTTTCACTAAGTCCTTGATCTGTTTATCTCTATATGCCATATGTTTATGTTGTTTCCTAGTGATCCGTGCCTCTTTTGAGGATAATCAGTAAGGATGTTTTGTTAATCTTGTGGTGCTATATCCATCCATGTCTTTGTTTGCAATTATGGAGCACCCTAGCTTGAGTCAATCGAGCTCTACTTTTGATATTTCGTGAATCTGGGCAGATTGTCTACTTGTTAGCGATTTTGCAGAGGATGTTGTAGTTGATCCGTGCATGCTATGTTATTGTTCTTGCCATGTCTAGCTTGTATAATGTGTATTCTTGATGGGTGTATGCTTAGATTGTCATGCCTTGCTCTGTAGTGAGTGCATCGAGATCGTTAACATGCCTACTTGGTATCTGATTTGCATGCTCCAGTTTTTCACTAAGTCTGTAATCTGTTTATGTTTTTGCCATATTCACATGCTTGCGAATGTATTTTTTGATCCCTTTTGGCTCAAGGTCACTAAGGGACTTTTGTTAAGATTTTTGAGTAGCTTCATGCCATCCTTTACTTTTCCATGTTCAGGTTCTGTAGCATATAGTTTTCATGCTCCAAAGAGTGCTATCTGATCTAAAATTCCAGACAAGTGTTAATTTCACTAAGTCCGAGATCTGTTTACTAAATACATTTTTTGCCATGCTTGTTTGAACCTGTTAATGGATGAATTGGCCGTAGCTCAGTGTTCATCTTTTGTTAAGCATTATGAATGGGTCCCTGCCATGTATTTTGATGCCATGTTTGGGTGCTGTAGCATACTCATCTTGTTGCATTTAGATGGCTACTTGCTGTATATCGCAGACTAGTGCCATATTTGTTTTGCTTGCCATTTCCAAACTGTGTCTCCGATTCCGGCGTTCTTTATATCGTTTTCAAGCGAATCACCTCACCTTTCCAGCGGCACACTTGGATTTCCAAGTTGAGGCCAGGTTCAATCATTCTTTGTCAAATCATGCATATGCATCGCATACCGCATCCCGTATATCATACCATGTTCATGTGTTGGTTGTTTACTATGTTGTGTGCTTATTTCCGGTGTTTGCTTCTTCGGGTTGGTTCCGGTAACGTCGCGTTTGTGAGGACTCGTTCGTCTATGTCCGTTTGTCTTCTTCATGGACTCGTTCTTCTTCCTTGCGGGATTTCAGCCAAGATGATCATACCCTCGAAATCACTTCTATCTTTGCTTGCTAGATGCTCACTCTTTTGCTATGCCTATGCTGCGATACCTACCACTTTCTTATCATGCCTCCTATATTGTTGAACCAAGCCTCTAACCCACCTTGTCCTAGCAAACCGCTATGTTACCACTTTGCTCAGCCCCTCTTATAGCGTTGTTAGTTGCAGGTGAAGATTGAAGTTTGTTCCTTGTTGGAACATGGAGATGTTGTTCCTTTTTGAACATGGTTACTTGTTGAGATATCACGATATATCTCATTTAATTAATGCATCTATATACTTGGTAAAGGGTGGAAGGCTTGGCCTTATGCCTGGTGTTTTGATCCACTCTTGCCGCTCTAGTTTCCGTCATATTGGTGTTATGTTCTCGGATTTTGCGTTCCTTATGCGGTTGGGTAATAATGGGAACCCCTTGACAGTTCGCCTTGAATAAAACTCCTCCAGCAAGGCCCAACCTTGGTTTTACCATGTGTCACCTAGCCTTTTCTTTCCCTTGGGTTAGGCCAGCCCAAGGGTCATCTTTATTTTAACCCCCCCGGGCCAGTGCTCCTCTGAGTGTTGGTCCAACTGAGCGATGTCCGGAGCTGCCAGGGGCAACTCTGGGCTGGCCCACCCGACGTCTTGCTCATTCGGTGTGCCCTGAGAACGAGATATGTGTAGCTCCTATCGGGATTTGTCGGCACATCTGGGTGGCTTTGCTAGACTTGTTTTACCATTGTAGAGGATGTCTTGTCGAACCGGGATACCGAGTCTGATCGGAATGTCTCGGGAGGAGGTCTATTCCTTCGTTGACCGTGAGAGCTTGTGATGGGCTAAGTTGGGACACCCCTGCAGGGATTTGAACTTTCGAAAGTCGTGCCCGCGGTTATGGGCAGATGGGAATTTGTTAACGTCCGGTTGTACAAAACCTGAAGTTGACCTTAATTAAAATACATCAACCGTGTGTGTAACCGTGATGGTCTCTTTCCGGCAGAGTCCGGGAAGTGAACACGGTGTTGGAGTTATGCTTGACGTAGGTTGTTCTAGGATCACTTCTTGATCATACTTTTATCGACCGTGCTTTGCCTTCTCTTCTCGCTCTCATTTGCGTATGTTACCCACCATATATGCTAGCCGCTTGCTGCAGCTCCACCCCATACCTTTACCTTACCCATAAGCTTAAATAGTCTTCCAAAATCAGCTTGTAGGTGCCGATGAGTCCGTGCAGATGACGCAACCAAGCTCAGGAGGAGATCGATGAAGATCTTGTCCTTTGTGTCGTTTCGTTCTAGTTGATCAGTAGTGGAGCCCAGTTGGGGTCGATCGTGGACCTTGTTGCTTTTGGGGTTCTTCTTTTATTTTGGCTCCATAGACGAGCCTTGTTTGTATCTGGATGATGCAATGCTTTATTCATATAATTGTGTGAAGTGGCGGTTGTAAGCCAACTATGTATCTCTTTCCCTTATGTATTACATGGGTTGTGTAAAGATTACCTCACTTGCGACATTGCTTTCAATGCGGTTATGCCTCTAAGTCGTGCTTCGACACGTGGGAGATATAGCCGCATCGAGGGCGTTACAAGTTGGTAATCAGAGCCTTTCCCGACCTTAGGAGCCCCCACTACTTGATCGTTTTTAGCAGTCATTGTTGAGTCTAGAAAAATGTTTTGAGTCATTTAGGAACTATATATATCGGAGAGTTAGGAATTCTTTTTACTCCCCAGCCCTTCATTGCTCTGGTGAGGCATCCTGACATAGAGTTTTGACTCTTCTCTTCTCAAATTTCACTGAAAAAATAATTAGGATCACGTGGGTATCTTGGAATCGTTCCGGTCGATTTATGATGAGAACATTGTTCTTGGTGCCTCCTGTCATTTAGGGGTTGTGTCAGTGTCCCGGGGAGTTGAGCTCCGAGGTGTTGTCGTCACAATTTTATCGTTGCAGTTCTGGAATACCTGAGTTTAGTTCGCCGACATCGAAAATCTCTTTTATGCAGTTGTTGGTGAGATAACCTCGACGCCACCCAGTACTGGGGCGGGAGTTCGGGAGTATTGCCATAACTTGTATAACGGATGTTTTTCGAAGGTTGAGGTAGATGGTTTCCGAAGGTTTCTTGGTTATGTGTTGAAGATGGATACAGCTGGATGTAGGATTTGCTAGTTTGGGTGAGATATTATTCTTCCCCTGTATCCCCAACACCTGATTGCATAACCGGAAAGGTTCGGGAGTTTCATAGGTGGGAATTCAAGTAGATCTTAGGATATCCTTCTGACAGAGGTATGATATGAAATTGGGGTTCGACGTCTAGTGGTCCGCCTATTCACGGTCGGTTTTACAGTGGTCTCGTTGTGTCTTAAAGAGTCCTTGGCTATGCCGACTCGAAGACGCTTCGTATGTCATGTGCACTGCCTTGTACATGATGGTGCTGTACGATCGAGCCCGTGTAGGCCCCACCATGAAAACTTCGGACGAAATCTCTATCATATGTTTGTTCCGGCTTATTTCGCAAGCCAATCCTTTGTTTTTGTTTTGAGTTGTGGTATTCGAGTTGCTTCGAAGTCAAGAGTTGATTCCATACCTTTCCTAAATGGTGTTCTCATACTCCGATGTGAATACCAATCCTCATGATAATCGAGATTGTCATGTCAATCCTTTTCAACCGGCGTGTTTCTCTTCAAGTGGATCCGATCATTTCTACAACCGTAAGATCAATTATCAGTTCTTCTCAACGGTGTTTGCTTCATCCGTTCCAAGTTGTCTTTGTTTTCCCACCCTCCCACCCTTGTTTTCTTCAAGGACTCAAATTTCTTTATCAAGTATCCTTTTATTTTTGTGAAGTCTCTCCATTCTTTTCCATCAATGTTCTTACCCGGTGGTTTCCATGAAGATGTTCTACTAGTTCGTCATTCTTCATTCTTTTCTTCTCCGGTCGTTTCAAATCAAGCTTTCGGTGTTGATCTCATATCCCTTTTCCCTCGTTTCAAATACCTTCTCATACTGGTGCACCTCATAATAATTCATTTCTCGCTATTCATTTGTTCCGGAGTGCTCAAGATATCTCAATGGGCTCGTCTTGTCATTCAAGATCCGTTCAACCTATTTCGGGGTTGTTATCTCATTCAAGCCATTTAATTCAACCGGTGCTTTATCTCTTTTAAATCGTTCAACGGTGTTTTCTTTTCAGTGGGCCCTAACCCACAGGTCTTTTTCCAGGATCTTACCTGACTCTTCTTATTTTCCCGGAGCTATCCTAAATTCATTTCAAAGTTTGACGTAAGAATGAATTATCATCAGTCAAATGTATTTCTCCAAGATCTTTCAAATTCTTTTCATCGTTGGCTCAACCTTTCCATTCTTCATTCCGGAGTGCCTCACCAATTCATGGTGGTGTTTCTCGTCGTCATTCTCGGATTTTGAAGACCGAAGAAGAGTTTCTCTTTAATCTTGCTCCATTCTCTTCAAGATTCGTGATTCTAGTTTGTTGCCATCCTCTTGTAATTGTTTTGATCGTGAAAAATTCTTTTCACCTATCCGGAGCAATTCAAGAGTCTTCTCAGTTTGTTATCCAGAGTCCATCAATTCAGGTTTATTCATTCTCAGCTTTCAGCTCTCGTACTCCAAATTTTACCGGTTCTTCGTTCAAGTGATCTCTAATCAGTTCGTGATCCCTTCGTTCTCATGTATCTAGATTCTCTTGAGCATCTTCGTTCATTTGCAAATTCTTTCTAGTGTTTCTTTATCTTCTCTTCGTTCATTTTTAATTCTTACGGTGGTTCGTTCAAGATCTCTCTTCCGTATCAATTCATTCATTCTTTCCAATCCCGACCGGTGATTTCTTGAAGACCTTCTCAAGTTGGCGCTATATCTATCTTAATGCTCTCTACGAGAATAAGTAGTATGTCAAATCCGCTGCTTGTCATCAATTTAAATTGGTGAAGGATACGCATAATGTAATTCTTATTCTTGTTCCATCCAAGTAATTAATTCCTTATTCCGGAGGCTCATCAAATTTTCGGTTTCATTTGTTTCATCTTTTCTTTCCCGGAGTTCCAAGCTCTCGCAATTATGTAATCACGGAGATCTATCAAAAATCTTTACAAGGTTTCAGCTTGTGTTTTCAGCTTCTCTCCCTTTTTCTGTTTGATCATTCTTTTGTTTAACGGAGACCTTCATGAAGGCTCTACATAATGATTCATCAAGGATTTAATCCGTTCTGAAACGTTCATCAAGATTATTTTTAGAGGAGTTCAAGCATTCTTAATCTCGCATTCCGAAGTGCATTTCTTTCGTCCGTATCATTGGAGGTGGTATTGTGTCATTCTTCATAATTTGAGTTCATGTTTCATGACCCACATGTTGTTAAGAATGAGGTATTTCAAATCCATCAACCTCTTTGTTGGAATTACCTTGGGTTATATTTCACCTAAAACCTTCCCTAAGGATTGTTGCTATTTACGGTGCTTACCAATGACCCAAGTTCTTCATTTATCCTCCCGGTGAAATAGGTTTTCTCGTCTCCTCGTTCATATCAATCCTATTCTTTTCCCGTGAGTGGCAGGTGGTCACCTCATGATTTGAGATGTATTCCATAAGACCATATCAAGCTTATTCTTTTCGTTGTTGGTTTTCCAACAACTCCATTCTACCATTTGTTGTAAGCATGCTCCCTCAAGATCTTGTTTCTCGTCGTTCATTCCATTCCATTCTCTTTTCTGTTCCGGAGGCATTGTGATGTTGCTTTCTTCAACAATCATCTCGTTTCATCTAAGATCATGTTCTTTTCTGTGCTTATCCATTTAACCGGAGTGTGTGCCCGCTTCTCAAGTTCTTTCTTTTTATCAAGTCTTGCTTATCTTTCCAACCGGAGTGCTGTTAGAAGTTGTTCTTCCTTGTTCCTCTTTTCTAACGGAGTGTTTTCAGCTTCGATCATCTTTGTTGTTTTCTTTACTCAAAATGGCTTAACCTCTCAAGGTTCTTGGTTTCACTCGTTTGTCAAAGAAGCAATTTAGTTTACCTCTTCTCTTTTTCTCTTCCGTTTTCCCTCCGGTGCCATTCTAGATCTCGGGACGAGATCCTCTCGTAGTGGTGGAGTGTTGTGATGCCCCGAGACCGATGTGCCAGGTGTCCTCCAGTTATTCACTGTTGTTGCCTTGTCATTGCTTGCGTGTCATGCATTGCATATCATGTCATCATGTGCATTTCATTTGCATACATGTTCGTCTCATGCATCCGAGCATTTTCCCCGTTGTCCATTTTGCATTCCGGCGCTCCGTTCTCCTCCGGTGGTCATTTCTACCTTCTTTTCATATGTGGGGGTTAAAAATTTCCGGATTGGACCGAGACTTGCCAAGCGGCCTTGGTTTACTACCGGTAAACAGCCTGTCAAGTTTCGTACCATTTGGACTTTGTTTGATGCTCCAACGGTTAACCGAGGGACCAAGAAGGCCTCGTGTGTGTTGCAGCCCAACACCCCTCCATTTTGGCCCAAAACCCACCTAAACCTCCTCCATCATCTCGGTCGTTCGATCACGATCGCGTGGCCAAAAACCGCACCTCATTTGGACTCTCCTAGCTCCCTCTACCTCTATATATAGACCCCTTCATTTTCGTTTTCGGATCTTTCCCCGAAACCCTAGCCATCTCCCTCCTCGCGCCGCCGGACACATCCATCCCGCACCGGACATGTCCGCCGGACGCGTCACTCCGGCGAATCGGACGCCGCCATGTCGCCTCCTCCGTCGCCGGATCCAACCAGCTCGCGCCACCTCAGCGCGCCACCGCCTTCTCTCTCCTCCGCGCCTGCCACGGCCCACCGGGGCCCGAGGCCGGCCCGCGCGGGTCAGATCTGGGCCGCCGCGTGCCGAGGAGCCCTGCCGCCCCGCTCGCCGAACGTCGTCCTCGCTCCGCCGCCTCGGCGCCGGCGCCACCCCTCCGGTGCACCGCCGCCGCTCGCCGCCGCCGCGCCAAGCGTCTCCTGCCGCCGCTCCGCCTCGTCGCCGCACCCGGCGCCGGCCACCTCCGCCGACGTCCGGCGCCTCCTCGTCGCCGGCGCGGCCCGGATCCACCTCTTCTCCGGCGAGAGCGAGCTCCGGCAGCCCTGTTTCGGCGAACTCCGTCCGCGCCTCGGTTCACGTGCACGAACCCTAGATATGAGATCTGAGCGAGGTTGACTTTTTCCCTAAGTCCCCGAGATTTCCATGTTTCATATGCCCATGTTCATCATGCCGTAACTTTGCACCCGTAACTTCGTTTTCCGCGTGTAGCATATCAAAATGTTCGCCTTAGAGAGCACATCATTTCATCTCATTGCATCATTTTCATTTGAGTGCATCTTGATGCCCGAAATGCTGTTGGAAGAGTGCTATTTGAGTTAATTGTCAGATCTGCTGCACCAAATAGCTATTTGTCATTTTTGCCATGATTATTGTGTGCATTTTATGCCCCTGAGCTCTACATGTGTTTTGTTATATGCCATGCCATCTTTCCAGAGGTGCTATCCATGTATTTTTGTGATGTGTGTGGTGACTAGCACAAGCTTGCAAAGTGGTACATTCGTTAATGCTGATTTCAGGGACTTAGCATTTCCACTAAGTCCTTGATCTGTTTATTTCAATATGCCATATGTTCATGTTGTTTCTTAGTGATCCGTGCCTCTTTTGAGGATGATCAGTAAGGATGTTTTGTTAATCTTGTGGTGCTATATCCATCCATGTCTTTTTTTGCAATTATAGAGCACCCTAGCTTGAGTCAATCGAGCTCTACTTTTGCTATTTCGTGAATCTGGGCAGATTGTCTACTTGTTAGCGATTTTGCAGAGGATGTTGTAGTTGATCCGTGCATGCTATGTTATTGTTCTTGCCATGTCTAGCTTGTATAATGTGTATTCTTGATGGGTGTATGCTTAGATTGTCATGCCTTGCTCTGTAGTGAGTGCATCGAGCTCGTTAACATGCCTACTTGGTATCTAATTTGCATGCTCCAGTTTTTCACTAAGTCTGTAATCTGTTTATGTTTTTGCCATGTTCACATGCTTGCGAATGTATTTTCTGATCCCTTTTGGCTCAAGGTCACTAAGGGACTTTTGTTAAGACCTTTGAGTAGCTCCATGCCATGCTTTACTTTGCCATGTTAAGGTCCTATAGCATATAGTTTTCATTCTCCAAAGAGTGCTATCTCATCTGAAATTCCAGACAAGTGTTAATTTCACTAAGTCTGAGATCTGTTTACTAAATACATTTTTTGCCATGCTTGTTTGAACCTATTAATGGATGAATTGGCCGTAGCTCAGTGTTCATATTTTGTTAAGCATTATGAATGGGTCCCTGCCATGTATTTTGATGCCATGTTTGGGTGCTGTAGCATGCTCATCTTGTTGCATTTAGATGGCTACTTGTTGTATATCGCAGACCGGTGCCATATTTGTTTTGCTTGCCATTTCCAAACCGTGTCTCCGATTCCGGCGTTCTTTATATCGTTTTCAAGCGAAATCACCTCACCTTTCCAGTGGCTCACTTGGATATCCAAGTTGAGGCCAGGTTCAATCATTCCGTGTCAAATCATGCATATGCATCACATACCGCATCCCCCATATCATACCATGTTCATGTGTTGGTTGTTTACTATGTTGTGTGCTTATTTCCGGTGTTTGCTTCTTCGGGTTGGTTCCGGTAACGTCGCGTTTGTGAGGACCCGTTCGTCTACGTCCGTTTGTCTTCTTCATGGACTCGTTCTTCTTCCTTGCGGGATTTCAGGCAAGATGATCATACCCTCGAAATCACTTCTATCTTTGCTTGCTAGATGCTCGCTCTTTTGCTATGCCTATGTTGCGATACCTACCACTTTCTTATCATGACTCCTATATTGTTGAACCAAGCCTCTAACCCACCTTGTCCTAGCAAACCGTTGATTGGCTATGTTACCGCTTTGCTTAGCCCCTCTTATAGCGTTGTTAGTTGCAGGTGAAGATTGAAGTTTGTTCCTTGTTGGAACATGGAGATGTTGTTCCTTGTTGGAACATGGTTACTTGTTAGGATATCACAATATATCTTATTTAATTAATGCATCTATATACTTGGTAAGGGTGGAAGGCTCGGCCTTATGCCTGGTGTTTTGTTCCACTCTTGTCGCCCTAGTTTCCGTCATATCGGTGTTATGTTTCCGGATTTTGCGTTCCTTACGCGGTTGGGTAATAATGGGAACCCCTTGACAGTTCGCCTTGAATAAAACTCCTCCAACAAGGCCCAACCTTGGTTTTACCATTTGTCACCTAGCCTTTTCTTTCCCTTGGGTTAGGCCAGCCCAAGGGTCATCTTTATTTTAACCCCCCCGGGCCAGTGCTCCTCTGAGTGTTGGTCCAACTGAGCGATGTCCGGAGCTACCAGGGGCAACTCTGGGCTGGCCCACCCGACGTCTTGCTCATTCGGTGTGCCCTGAGAACGAGATATGTGCAGCTCCTATCGGGATTTGTCGGCACATCTGGGTGGCTTTGCTAGACTTGTTTTACCATTGTCGAGGATGTCTTGTAGAACCGGGATACCGAGTCTGATCGGAATGTCTCAGGAGGAGGTCTATTCCTTCGTTGACCGTGAGAGCTTGTGATGGGCTAAGTTGGGACACCCCTGCAGGGATTTGATCTTTCAAAAGCCGTGCCCGCGGTTATGGGCAGATGGGAATTTTTTAACGTCCGGTTGTAGAAAACATGAAGTTGACCTTAATTAAAATACATCAACCGCGTGTGTAACCGTGATGGTCTCTTTCTGGCGGAGTCCGGGAAGTGAACACGGTGTTGGAGTTATGCTTGACGTAGGTTGTTCTAGGATCACTTCTTGATCATACTTTTATCGACCGTGCTTTGCCTTCTCTTCTTGCTCTCATTTGCGTATGTTAGCCACCATATATGCTAGTTGCTTGCTGCAGCTCCACCTCATACCTTTACCTTACCCATAAGCTTAAATAGTCTTGATCGCGAGGGTGCGAGAGTGCTGAGTCCTCGTGGCTCACAGATACTTCCAAAACCAGCTTGCAGGTGCCGATGAGTCCGTGCAGATGACGCAACCAAGCTCAGGAGGAGCTCGATGAAGAACTTGTCCTTTGTGTCGTTTCGTTCTAGTTGATCAGTAGTGGAGCCCAGTTTGGGTCGATCGTGGACCTTGTCGCTTTTGGGGTTCTTCTTTTATTTTGGTTCAGTAGACGAGCCTTGTTTGTATCTAGATGATGTAATGCTTTATTCATGTAATTGTGTGAAGTGGCGATTGTAAGCCAACTATGTATCTCTTTCCCTTATGTATTACATGGGTTGTGTAAAGATTACCTCACTTGCGACATTGCTTTCAATGCGGTTATGCCTCTAAGTCGTTGAAACGCCCTCGATGCGGCTATATCTCCCACGTGTCGAAGCACGACTTAGAGGCATAACCGCATTGAAAGCAATGTCGCAAGTGAGGTAATCTTCGCAAACAACCCATGTAATACAATAAGGGAAAAAAATACATAGTTGGCTTACAATCGCCACTTCACACAATTACATGAATAACGCATTACAACATCCAAAAACAATCAAGGTCCGACTACGGAACCAAAATAAAAGAAGAACCCCAAAAGCGACAAGGTCCCTGATCGACCCCAACTGGGCTCCACTCTTAATAAACTAGAACGAAACAACACAAAGGACAAGATCTTCATCGAGCTCCTCCTTGAGCTTGGTTGCGTCACCTGCTCGGTAACATCGGCACCTGCAAACTGGTTTTGGAAGTATCTGTGAGTCAAGGGGCCTCAGCAATCTCACACTCTCGCGATCAAGACTATTTAAGCTTATGGGTAAGGTAAAGTTATGAGGTGGAGCTGCAGCAAGCGACTAGCATATATAGTGGCTAACATACGCAAATCAGAGCGAGAAGAGAAGGCAAAGCACGGTCGACAAAAGTATGATCAAGAAGTGATCCTAGAACAACCTACGTCAAGCATAACTCCAACACCGTGTTCACTTCCCGGACTCCGCCGGAAAGAGACCATCACGGTTACACACGCGGTTGATGTATTTTAATTAAGATCAACTTCATGTTTTCTACAACCGGACGTTAACAAATTCCCATCTGCCCATAACTGCGGGCACGACTTTTGAAAGTTCAAATCCATGCAGGGGTGTCCCAACTTAGCCCATCATAAGCTCTCACGGTCAACGAAGGATATTCCTTCTAGCGGGAAGACCCGATCAGACTCGGAATCCCGGTTACAAGACATTTCGACAATGGTAAAACAAGACCAGCAAAGCCACCCAGATGTGCCGACAAATCCCGATAGGAGCTGCACATATCTCATTCTCAGGGCATACAGGATGAGCCAAACGTCGGGTGGGCCAGCCCAGAGTTGCCCCTGGTAGCTCCGGACATCGCTCAGTTTGGACCAACACTCAGAGAAGCACTGGCCCGGGGGTTTAAATAAAGATGACCCTTGAGTCTGTAGAACCCAAGGGAAAGAAAAGGCTAGGTGGCGAATGGTAAAACCAATGTTGGGCCATGCTGGAGGAGTTTTATTCAAGGCGAACTGTCAAGGGGTTCCCATTATCACCCAACCGCGTAAGGAACGCAAAATCCGGGAACATAACACCGATATGACGGAAACTAGGGCGGCAAGAGTGGAACAAAACACCAGGCATAAGGCCGAGCCTTCCACCCTTTACCAAGTATATAGATGCATTAATTAAATAAGATATATTGTGATATCCCAACAAAATATCCATGTTCCAAACATGGAACAAGCTCCAATCTTCACCTGCAACTAACAACGCTATAAGAGGGGCTGAGCAAAGCGGTAACATAGCCAAACAACGGTTGCTAGGACAAGGTGGGTTAGAGGCTTGGTTCAACAATATGGGAGGCAAGATAAGAAAGTGGTAGGTATCGCAGCATAGGCATAGCAAAAGAGCGAGCAACTAAGCAAGCAAAGATAGAAGTGATTTCGAGGGTATGGTCATCTTGCCTGAGATCCCGCAAGGAAGAAGAACGAGTCCATGAAGAAGATAAACGGACGTAGGCGAACGGGTCCTCACAAACGCGACGTTACCGGAACCAACCCAAAGAAGCAACGCCGGAAACAAAGCAAACAATATAGTAAAACAACCATCACATAATCATGGCACGGTGTGCAAACAAGTATGATGCATGTCCGGTTTAATGAAGCATGGCATGGCAAAGTGCACAAACAAAACTACAAATTAAGTGGAGCTCAATATGTAACGGAGTTGCATATTGAAGAAAACACCACATGACTTATTTAGTTCACTCCCGGTTAGGTACTCAACAATATTAAATGTTGGTTAACATGTCAAGAGGTGAAGCAAAGTAAAACTACCTATCTAGTCAAGTTTAAATGAGGCCGGAACAACAAAACAACAAGTCCGGAAGATCCTCATGAGCATTAGTAATTTAATGCAAACAACAATTTAAACATTTTAATTGTTGTTATCATGATGTGGATGACATGAACAAGTTTATGCAATTTTAAGAAAATTTTGACATGAAAAGATATGAGGCATTTGTCATCGTGGCGGAAAGAAAGGGTGCCACAGCGACGATAACGGAAACGGTGCCACGCAACTTTCCGGTTCCGGCAACTCATTGAGACGTCGGTGCAAAAGGAAGTGTGGCGGGAGCGTGCAAAAGATGGAAGGTGGGGTGCTCCCGGTAACCGGGTTCCCACATGACGATGACAAGGTAAAAGAGGGCAACGTGCACCGACAAATCGAGCACGGTGCAAGCACGAGCATCTCATACATCGCAAGCATTCGTTCAAGGACGTCGTCTCGGGGTTATACCTTCGAAGCGTGCAAGCGGGACAGTTCTCGTTTCGGTGCAAAGTAGAGGAAGTAGACGTTCTCGCGACGGAGGTAGTGGAAGTAGTCGTTCTCGCACGCTCTAGGGTCGACGGTAGAGGTACTCGTGATCTTGGCGGCGATAGTGGTACATGTCATCGGTAGTCGAACTTAGTGATCCGAAGGGGTACTTGGCGAACAACGGTCGTCAAAGTATTTGTCGGTCCATGAAGTCGATCTCAGAGGTCTTGTCGGATCCACAGCGACGGTTGTTGTTCACTCGACGGCCTTCGGCGACGGTAGTCGCACACGGTTCGTAGAGGTACTTGACGTCCACGGCGTCGACGGTAGGCGTTCTAGGCATCGGGCTTCCAGGTGCTTGCCGGGCTTGAAGAACCGAAGGGGTACTCGTGGTGTCGACCTTGGTGACGGAAGTGGTACACATTGTGGGGTACTTGTCGAAAGGAATCCATAGAGGCGGTCTTGTGTCCCTGCATTCAATGGTCTTGGCAACGACAGAAGGGGCAGCGGGGCAGCATCACGTAGCATGCTTGGTGAGGGGCTACAAGTGAGAGGCCATGGCAGCGGCAAGGTTTGGCCGGGAAGATCTGAAGCAGGTGACAGCAGCAGGGCGATGCGCTGTCCGACCGAGAGGAGGGGAGGCACATGAGGTCGAGGCCACCAGAGGTGCGCGGCATGGCTCCTCTGGTCCATGGCAGGAGGCCATGGCGAACAGGCGGCGTCCATGATCGGCGGGCCAGCGACGGCGCAACACGGCAGCGTGCAGGGCTCGTGGTCACCGGCGGGGTTGCGACGTGGCGCTCGGTGTGGGAGGAGAAGCAGGGCGCGGAGGAGCTTGAGCGCGGGATGGCGGCCTGGTGGCGTGGGCGCTCCTGCGGGCGACTGAGCAGGAGAGGCGGGGTTGAGGACGACAGGTCCGGGCGGCGAGGGGATCGGGGCGAAGCCCTTCCTGGCGCTGGTAGTGTGCGTGTGTGAGGCGTCACTGGGAGAATGAGGGAGAGGGAGATGGATAACGAGGCCCCTGGCGGCGCTACGGGAGGGAGAGAGAGACGAGTGAGGAAGAGATCGGGCTAGGGTTAGAAGTTGTGGGGGTTGGCTGGGCCTTGGAGGCCGGCCCAGTAGAGAGGGCGGCTGCGCCTAGACGCGGATGGGCCTGCCTGGCTGGGCTCTCTTCTCCCTCTTACTTATTTCTAAAACAAAAAAAAACAAAGAAGAGAAGAAAAAGGAAGGAGAAATTAGGGGAAGAAGTTGGGCATGGGGTTAATTTTCCTGAACTCACAAAAATGTGAGGAACTTAAATAAAATGGCAAGAGGGTTTTTGGAGAGCAATAGATTCGCACATGTTGAATTTAATTCAACATGTTTGAATTTTGAAACCCATTCGAAAGGACTCTAAATGGGCTGATATTTTTTAGAGGGGTCTCGATAAAAGAGATGAGATATATTGGCAGTGTTTGAAGGTCAAACTCGAAGAGGAATAGACATGGAAAATATTTTGCACATGTGTTATGGGTGATTCCGAAAATGAAATATTTAATATAGCTCCCTAATATTGGGAGGGTATGTTATAAAGAGAAGTCACCAGGTGAATTCCCTCGGTTTAAATGGATCAAAGATCCATGCCATTTATTTAGTTGAGTTGCAAAAGATTTATGAGAAGATGGCATGATGACATGATGCAATGCACATGATGCAATGATGAATGCAATGAACCAAACAAATCACACGACGAAACCCGGAAACCATGGAAGGCATCTGAATCTCTGGTCTTGGGGCGTTATAGTCGTGCTTCGACACGTGAGAGATATAGCCGCATCGAGAGCGTTATAGTACGGAAGCACAAAAGTAGTATCGAGTATCAACAATACAAAGGGTCATTTCACATTTTTATCGAAACTATGTATATATGCATTTTAGAGCTTAGCAAGAGAATAGCCTCTCTGTTCTAGGAGAAGAATTAATGCTCGGTTTTTTGCATATGCATGCAGCAGCAACTCTTTTGTATTCTGGTTCAAGAAAATATTTACCATGTGAAGTGAGGAGTAGAATTGGAAAAAATGCAACTTTCGATATGTAATATGTAATGCGTATATTTTTTTGGGTAGTATGTGTCGCTAGAAAGCTCCTGTTTAGATACAGTCATCTGCACTAAGCTTCATGATTCATAGAAGAAAAGGACTCCATAAAGGTTCAGATTCTTGTTATGTTGTGATTTTGCGAGATTTCTGTAGTTATAAAGCTTTTGTTTAGATACGGTCATCTGCATTAAGCTTCATGATTCATAGAAAGAAAAGGACTCCATAAAGGTTCAAATTCTTGTTATGTTGTAATTTTGCGAGATTTCTGTAGTTATTTATTTTAATACCTACTCCCTCCGTTCCAAAATAGATGACCCAACTTTATACTAACTTTGTACTAAAATTAGTACAAAGTTGGGTCATCTATTTTGGAACGGAGGGTGAATTTAAGAATTGGGGTCATCTTGAAAATTATGCTTCCACCTGCTGATTTGTGTTGCCTTAGCACTCCTGCTGTTTCCTGAAAATGTTGTGCATAGGCTGGCTGTGACCGATTGGTATAGAGCCCTATGTTATGAATGTGAATATCAAACAAATTAAATATCGCTCTAGGAGATTCTAACGGTAACAAATCATTATCCTTTACCGCGATATGATAGTGGTGGTGTCAGATTATGATACATGGTGCGAATCTTATCATTTCTCTCACGTAATATCTTCTTATTATTCAATACTATGATCCACAACGTGATACTGAAAACCTTGATTAATGTTGTGTTACAGTTTGGTGCAGTTCTATTTTTCCTTGAGATTGTGTTTATAACATATATTATATTTTTCAACTATTAGAATAAAGTGTCTATATCTTGGTTCAAGTTGCCCGCAAAACCATTTTTTATAAGTTTGCGTGCTATTAGAATATAGTGTGTGTATCTTGGTTTGAGTTATCTTCAAAAATATTTTTTAGAAGCTTGCACATTTCTATTTACGAATGAGATTTCTCTACTGAATATGTGATCCTCACTTCTGAGTGGTAAATTCTTTGATCTTTTTGTCATCTACTTCTACTTGTTGACATCTACTCCCTCCGTTCGGAATTACTTGTCTCGGATATGGATGTATCTAGACGTATTTTAGTTCTAGATACATCCATATTCGAGACAAGTAATTCCGAACGGAGGGAGTACATATCTAAGGAGCGGGAGGTGAAAGTGCAAATAAAAATTTCTATTTTGGAATGCGATGTTCTCTATTAAATGTGATTATCAATTTTGTGTGGTAATTAATTTCTGAGCCTATAAACTCTTTGATGCAGCAAACTACTATGGTTGCTGACCCATCACACTATTGACCATGAACTTTGTGCATCTCTGAGGTTAGTAATTCCAGAATTCGAGTGGCATGGACTGCGGCAGAGAGTAAAAGTTCTCTTGCTAATGCTCTCTACGACAGTAACTCATGGATCAATGTTTATCTCTGCCTTTGTCTCTGTTTTGTGTCAGGTTATTTTGCATGAGGAAACGGAAGGATATCTTTGTCGTCAACACATCGGTGTCTAACGCTGCTTCCTGTGTCACTGCGCCAGCAAAGTGCAAGAACAAACATTAATGTATCAGTGTAGATAATTGTATCTTTATTTTTTCATTGATTTAAGATACTCACATATATATGGTTACCAATGCTCTACAATACCCATATAATTGTTGGTTCTAATTGGCTTCTCTACCAGAGAGTCAAGCCACAACTTTGACAAATCTGCTATCATGTTCAGTAAAAATACCAAGAATGATGTTCGGAAAGCTATGTTGCACCAGCTGGGACCGGGTTGTGATACTTGGAATGATACACCTGGGCCTCTCGGTGTATGTGGGACAGTGAAAGATCTTTGCGTATCCGAAGGATAGAATTTGGCAACATATACAAGGCAGGGAAGGAGGTTTTGATAAATGCATGTGCCCAGTCCATACCCACTTTTTCCATGTCAGTTTTTGACCTTACAAATGGGCTATATGAAAATGCGTGTTTTTTTATATGTAAGGATTTAGCGTTCGTGTTTGCTCAGACATAAGATTATTAAAATGATACACATATTTTTATTAGCATGATTTTGAATGTTAATTTGTGCTATCAAATTTGAATGTGTACATATGCATCTCATTATAGATAACAAAATACTGTTTTTCTAAATAAAGAGGGTTATATTTGTTACATTCATATTGTTTTAAGTAGAGCCCTATGCTACAAATTTTATATGTGTATGTACATCGTATTGTAGACAAAGCCCCTCTTTTTTTAATTAAGAGAGATTAAATTTGTTGTCATATGTGCTTGCCCATAACTAAACAACTAAACCATGAATTTCTTTTCATCGCTAACATGGGTCTCTGCGCCATTTGGCGCAACGGGTCCACTAGTATATAGAAAATATTGGGCGAAGGAGGCACCAGAGGGGGCCCACCCACCATCCACGAGGGTGGGGGCGCGCCCTATCCCCTGGGCACGCCCCCTGTCTCGTGGGCCCCCTGGCAGGCCTCCGGTGCCCATCTTTGGCTATATGAAGTCTTTCCCCTGGAAAAAATCATAAGTAAGCTTTCGGGACGAAGCACCGCCGCCATGAGGCGGAACCTTGGCAGAACCCTAGGGCTCCGACGGAGCTGTTCTGCTGGGGAAGCATCCCTCCGGGAGAGGGAAATCATCACCATCGTCATCACCATCAATCCTCTCATCGGGAGGGGGTCAATCTTCATCAACATCTTCACCAGCACCATCTCATCTCAAACCCTAGTTCATCTCTTGTATCCAATCTTTGTCCCAAAACCTCAGATTGGTACCTGTGGGTAGCTAGTAGTGTTGATTACTCCTTGTAGTTGATGCTAGTTGGTTTATTTGGTGGAAGATCATATGTTCAGATCCTTTATGCATATTAATACCCCCTCTGATTATGAACATGAATATGATTTGTGAGTAGTTAAGTTTATTCCTGAGGACATGGGAGAAGTCTTGCTATAAGTAGTCATGTGAATTTGGTATTCGTTCGATATTTTGATGAGATATATGTTGTCTTTCCTCTAGTGGTGTCATGTGAACATCGACTACATGACATTTCACCATTGTTTGGACCTAGGGGAAGGCATTGGGAAGTAATAAGTAGATGATGGGTTGCTAGAGTGACAGAAGCTTAAACCCTAGTTTATGCGTTGCTTCGTAAGGGGCTGATTTGGATCCATATGTTTCATGCTATGATTAGGTTTACCTTAATACTTCTTTTGTAGTTGTGGATGCTTGCAAGAGGGGTTAATCATAAGTGGGATGCTTGTCCAAGTAAGGGCAGTACCCAAGCACCGGTCCACCCACATATTAAATTATCAAAGTACTGAACGTGAATCATATGAGCGTGATGAAAACTAGCTTGACGATAATCCCCATGTGTCCTCGGGAGGGTTTTCCTTTATATAAGAGTTTGTCCAGGCTTGTCCTTTGCTACAAAAAGGATTGGGCCATCTTGCTACAACTTATTTACTTTTATTACTTGTTACCCGTTACAAATTACCTTATCACAAAACTATCTGTTACCGATAATTTCAGTGCTTGCAGAGAATACCTTACTGAAAACTGCTTATCATTTCCTTCTGCTCCTCGTTGGGTTCGACACTCTTACTTATTAAAAGGACTATGACAGATTCCCTATACTTGTGGGTCATCAAGACTCTTTTCTGGCACCGTTGCCGGGGAGTGAAGCGCCTTTGGTAGGTGGAATTTGGTAAGGAAAAAATTATATAGTGTGCTGAAATTTACTGCCACTTGTTACTATGGAATGTAATCCTTTGAGGGGCTTGTTCAGGGTATCTTCAACCCGACCAGTAGAGCAAAGAGTTGCTCCTCAACCTATTGAACCTACTGAAAATGTTTACTTTGAAATTCCTTTGGGTATGATAGAGAAACTGCTAGCTAATCCTTTTACAAGAGATGGAACATTGCATCCCGATTTGCACCTAATCTATGTGGATGAAGTTTGTGGATTATTTAAGCTTGCAGGTATGCCCGAGGATGTTATCAATAAGAAGGTCTTCCCTTTATCTTTGAAGGGAAAGGCATTGACATGGTTTAGGCTATGTGATGATATTGGATCATGGAACTACAACCACTTGAAATTGGAATTTCATCAGAAGTTTTATCCTATGCATCTGGTTCATCATGATCATAATTATATATATAATTTTTGGCCTCGCGGAGGAGAAAGCATCGCTCAAGCTTGGGTCAATGTTATATTCATGCCCCAATCATGAGCTATCAAGAGAAATTATTATTCAAAAAATTTATGCTGGGCTTTCTCTCAATAATCGCTCCATGCTCGATACTTCTTGTATTGGTTCTTTTATGATGAAGACTATTGAATTCAGATGGGATTTATTGGAAAGAATTAAACACAACTCTGAAGATTGGGAACTCGATGAAGGTAAGGAGTCAGGTATAACACCTAAGTTTGATTGTGTTAAATCTTTTATGGATACCGATACTTTTCGTGAATTTAGCACTAAATATGGACTTGACTCTGAGATAGTAGCTTCTTTTTGTGAATCCTTTGCTACTCATGTTGATCTCCCTGAGGAGAAGTGGATTAAATGTCATCCTCCCATTGAATAAAAGTAGTTGAACCTATTAAAGTTGAAGAAAAGACTATCACTTATAATGTTGATCCTATTGTTCCTACCGCTTATATTGAGAAACCACCTTTCGCTACTAGAATAAAGGATCGTGCTAAAGCCTCAACTGTGGTTCGTAAGAGTAATACTAGAACACCTACACCCTGTGAGCAAATTAAAGTTGAACCTAGTATTGCTATGGTTAAAGATATCTTGGTTGATAATATTGATGGGCATGTTATTTACTTCTGTGATGAAGCTGCTAGAATTGCTAGACCTGATACAAAAAATAAACATAGACCTGTAGTAGGCGTGCCTGTTATTTTTGTTAAAATAGGAGATCATTGTTATCATGGCTTATGTGATATGGATACTAGCGTGAGTGCAATACCTCATTCTTTATACGAAGAAATTATGCATGATATTGCACCTGCCGAGTTAGAAGGTATTGATGATACAATTAAGCTTGCCAATAGAGATACTATTTCACCGGTTGGGATTGTTAGAGATGTTGAAGTCTTGTATGGGAAAGTTAAATATCCTACTGATTTTCTTGTTCTTGGTTCCTCACAAGATGACTTCCGTCCCCATTATATTTGGTAGACCCTTCTTGAATACTGTTAATGCTAAGATAGATTGCAAAAAGGATATTGTTTCTGTTGGTTTAGGGGATATGTCTCATGATTTTAATTTTGCTAAATTTCGTAGACAACCCCATGATAAAGAATTTCCTAGTAAAGATGAAATTATTGGTCTTGCTTCTATTGTCGTGCCTCCTAGTGATCCTTTAGAACAATATTTGCTAGACCATGAAAATGATATGTTTATGAATGAAAGAAGGGAAATAGATGAAGTACTCTTTAAACGGGGACCTATTTTAAAACACAACTTGCCTGTCAAAATTCTAGGGGATCCTCCTCCACCCAAGGGTGATTCCGTGTTTGATCTTAAACCATTGCCTGATACTCTTAAATATGCTTATCTTGATGAAAAGAAGATATATCATGTTATTATTAGTGCTAACCTTTCAGAGCAGGAAGAAGAGAAATTATTGAAAACTGTGAAGAAGCACCATGCTGCTATTGGATATACTCTTGATGATTTTAAGGGCATTAGTCCCACTCTATGCCAGCACAAAATAAAATTGGAAAAAGATGCTAAACCGGTTGTTGATCACCAACGATGGTTAAATCCTAAGATGAAAGAAGTGGTAAGAAAAGAAATACTAAAGCTTCTTGAGGCAGGTATAATTTATCCCATTGTTGATAGTCAGTGGGTAAGTCATGTCCATTGTGTCCCTAAGAAGGGAGGTATTACTGTTGTTCCTAATGATAAAGATGAATTGATCCCACAAAGAATTGTTACAGGTTATAGAATGGTATTTGATTTCCGCAAATTAAATAAAGCTACTAAAAAGGATCATTACCATCTACCTTTCATTGATCAAATGCTAGAAAGATTATCCAAACACACACATTTTTTTCTTTCTAGACGGTTATTTGGTTTCTCTCAAATACATGTGTCAAAAGAGGACCAAGAAAAGACCACCTTTACTTGCCCTTTTGGTACCTTTGCTTATAGACGTATGACTTTTGGTTTATGTAATGCACCTGCTACCTTTCAAAGATGTATGACTGCTATATTCTCTAACTTTTGTGAAAAGATTGTTGAGGTTTTCATGGATGATTTTTTTCGTTTATGGAACTTCTTTTGATGATTGCTTAAGAAACCTTGACCGAGTTTATGTGAAGAAACTAATATTGTCTTGAATTGGGAGAAGTGCCACTTTATGGTTAATGAAGGTATTGTCTTGGGGCATAAAATTTATGAAAGAGGTATTAAAGTTGATAAAGCTAAAGTTGATGCTATTGAAAAGATGTCGTGTCCAAAGGACATTAAAGGTAGAAGAAGTTTCCTTGGTCATGTCGGTTTTTATAGGAGGTTCATTAAAGACTTTTCTCAAAAATTTCTAGGCCTCTCACTAATCTCTTACAAAAAGATGTTCCTTTTGTCTTTGATGATGATTGTGTAGAAGCATTTGAAATACTTAAGAAAGCCTTGATTTCTGCACCTATTGTTCAACCACCTGATTGGAATTTACCCTTTGAAATTATGTGTGATGCTAGTGATTATGATGTAGGTGTTGTTCTAGGGAAAAGAGTTGATAAGAAATTAAATATTATCCAATATGCTAGTAAAACTCTAGATAGCGCCCAGAGAAATTATGCTACTACTGAAAAAGAATTTTTAGCAGTTGTGTTTGCTTGTTATAAGTTCTGACCTTATATTGTTGATTCTAAGGTAACTGTTCACACTGATCATGCTGCTATTAAATATCTTATGGAAAATAAAGATGCTAAACCTAGACTTATTAGATGGGTTCTCCTACTACAAGAATTTGATTTGCATATTGTTGATAGAAAGGGAGCTGAGAACCTCGTTGCAGACAACTTATCTAGGTTAGAGAATGTTCTTGATGACCCACTACATATAGATGATAGCTTTCCTGATGAACAATTAGCTGTCAGAAATGCTTCTCGTACTGATCCATGTATGCTTATTATGCTAATTACATTGTTGCTAAATTTATAAACCCAGTTTCACATACCAACAAAATAAAAGGTTTTTCTATGATTTAAGACATTACTTCTGGGATGACCCACACCTTTATAAAGAAGGAGTAGATTGTGTTATTAGACGTTGTGTACCTGAGCATGAACAGGAACAGATCCTATGCAAGTGTCACTCCGAGGCTTATGGAGGACACCATGCTGGAGATAGAACTGCACATAAGGTATTGCAATCCGGTTTTTATTGGCCTACTCTCTTCAAGGATGCCTGTAAGTTTGTCTTGCCTTGTGATGAATGTCAAATAATTGGTAATATTAGTAGACGTCAAGAAATGCCTATGAATTATTCACTTGTTATTGAACCATTTGATGTTTGGGGCTTTGATTATATGGGACTGTTTCCTTCCTCCAATGGGTATACACATATTTTAGTTGATGTTGATTACGTTACTAAGTGGGTAGAAGCTATTCCAACTAGTAGTGCTGATCATAACACTTCTATTTGTTGGGGAACATAGTAATTTCAAAAAAAATCCTATGCACACGCAAGATCATGGTGATGCATAGCAACGAGAGGGGAGAGTGTTGTCCATGTACCCTCGTAGACCGAAAGCGGAAGCGTTAGAACAACGCGGTTGATGTAGTCGTACGTCTTCACGATCCGACCGATCCAAGTACCGAACGCACGGCACCTCCGAGTTCAGCACATGTTCAACTCGATGACGTCCCACGAACTCCGATCCAGCAGAGCTTCACGGGAGAGTTCCGTCAGCACGACGACGTGTTGATGGTGATGATGTTGCTACCGACGCAGGGCTTCGCCTAAGCACCGCTACGATATGATCGAGGTGGATTATGGTGGAGGGGGGCACCGCACACGGCTAAGGGATCAATGATCAACTTGTGTGTCTTGGGATGCCCCCCTGCCCCTGTATATAAAAAGCAAGGGGGGAGGCCGACCGGCCCTCCTAGGGCTTGCCAGGAGGAGTCCTCCTCCTTCTAGTAGGAGTAGGACTCCCCTTTCCTACTCCTACTAGGAGGAGGAAAGGAAGGGGAATGGGAGAAAGAAGGAGAGGGAGGAAAGGAGGAAAGGGGGGCTGGCCCCCTAGTCCAATTCGGTTTGGGATAGGCGGCTGCGTGCCCTGCCTTCTCTCTTCCACCACTTGGCCCATGAGGCCCAATACTTCTTCCCCGTATTCCCGTAACTCCCTGGTAATCCGAAAAATACCCGAATCACTTGGAACCTTTCTGATGTCCGAATATAGTTGTCCAATATATCTATCTTTACGCCTCGACCATTTCGAGACTCCTCGTCATGTCCCCGATCTCATCCGAGACTCCGAACTACCTTAGGTACATCAAATCACATAAACTCATAATACCGATCGTCACCGAATGTTAAGCGTGCGGACCCCACGGGTTCGAGAACCATGTTGACATGACCGAGACACGTCTCCGGTCAATAACCAATGGCGGAACCTGGATGTTCATATTGGCTCCTACATATTCTACGAAGATCTTTATCGGCCAAACCACATAACAACACACGTTGTTCCCTTTGTCATCGGTATGTTACTTGCTCGAGATTCGATCGTCGGTATCTCAATACCTAGTTCAATCTCGTTACCGGCAAGTCTCTTTACTCGTTCCGTAATGCATCATTCCGTAACGAACTCATTAGTCACATTGCTTGCAAGGCTTATAGTGATGTGCATTACCGAGAGGGCCAACAGAGGGCCCACAGATACCTCTCCGACAATCGGAGTGACAAATCCTAATCTTGATCTATGCCAACTCAACAAGTACCATCGGAGACACCTGTAGAGCACCTTTATAATCACCTAGTTATGTTGTGACGTTTGGTAGCACACAAAGTGTTCCTCCGGTATTCGGGAGTTGCATAATCTCATAGTCATAGGAACATGTATAAATCATGAAGAAAGTAATAGAAATATAGAAAATGATCAAATGCTAAGCTAACGGAATGGGTCAAGTCAATCACATCATTCTCTAATGATGTGATCCCGTTAATCAAATGACAACTCATGCCTATGGTTAGGAAACATAACCATCATTGATTCAATGAGCTAGTTAAGTAGAGGCAAACTAGTGACAATTTGTTTGTCTATGTATTCACACATGTATTAAGTTTCCGGTTAATACAATTCTAGCATGAATAATAAACATTTATCATGATATAAGGAAATATAAATAACAACTTTATTATTGCCTCTAGGGCATATTTCCTTCACTATTAAGATGCTTAAAGAAGTTATTTTTCCGAGGTTTGGAGTCCCTGGATACTTAATGACAGATGGTGGTTCACATTTTATTCATGGTGCTTTTCATAAAATGCTTGCCAAGTATGATGTTAATCATAGAATTGCATACCCATATCACCCATAGTCTAGTGGTCAAGTAGAACTAAGTAATAAAGAGCTTAAATTAATTTTGCAAAAGACTGTTAATAGATCCAGAAAGAATTGGTCCAAGAAACTTGATGATGCATTATGGGCCTATAGAACTGCATATAAAAATCCTATGGGCATGTCTCCATATAAAATGGTTTATGGAAAAGCATGTCACTTGCCTCTCGAACTAGAACATAAGGCATATTGGGCCATTAAAGAGCTCAATTATGATTTCAAACTTGCCGGTGAGAAGAAACTATTTGACATTAGCTCACTTGATGAATGGAGAACCCAGGCCTATGAGAATGCCAAACTGTTTAAAGAAAAAGTTAAAAGATGGCATGACAAAAGGATACAAAAACGTGAGTTTAATGTAGGTGATTATGTATGGGAAAACTTTGTTTTTGCCACTCTAGTTTTTGCCCACTTTGCTTATGCCACTCTAGAATTTGACATCTCACTTTTGCCACTCTTAGCTTTTGACAATACATCACAAATGCCATTCAGTGGCAAAAACAATAATTGTTTATTTCACTTTTGCCACTCTTAGGTTTTGCAATGTATCACAATTGCCACTCTGAAAATTTTGCTTTTGCCACTGAATGGCAAAATTGATATATTTCAAAAGCTAAGAGTGGCAAAAGTGAAATGTTAAATTCTAGAGTGGCATAAGCAAAGTGGGCAAAAGCTAGAGTTGCAAAAACAAAGTTTTCCCATTATGTATTATTATACAACTCTCGTTTAAGATTTTTTGCAGGAAAACTCCTCTCTAAATGGGAAGGTCCTTATGTTATCGAGGAGGTCTATCGTTCCGGTGCCATAAAAATCAACAACTTTGAAGGCACAAACCCGAGGGTGGTGAACGGTCAAAGAATCAAACACTATATCTCAAGTAATCCTATAAATGTTGAAACTAATGTTATTGAAATCGTAACCCCAGAGGAGTATATAAGGGACACCTTCTAGAACGTTTCAGCCTCCGAAAAGGAATAGGTATGTGGTACAGTAAGTAAACCGACTCCAAAACAGTTCTAATAGCAATATTTCTCCATTTTGGAATATTTAAGAAAATAGGAAAATAAGAAGCAGTCCGGCAAGGACACGAGGTGTCCACGAGGGTGGAGGGCGCACCCTACACCCTGGGCGCACCCCCTACCTCGTGGGCACCTCGTCTGCCCTCCGGACTCCGTTTTCTTGCATAATACTTCTTTTGGCCGGTAAAAATTCATTATGTAATCTCCCGAAGGTTTTGACAACTGTACCACGCAATTATCCTGTGTTTTTGTTTCGAGCTGTTCTGCTGCAGAATTAGATCAAGATGTCTTCTCAAGAGTCTATCGGGGAGAGCCGGGTATCTCATCCGACACCGGGACCAGGAGCAAGCAGTGATGCTGACCACTTTGGGCCATCAACGGAGGAAAAGATGGAGGCCGACTTGCAAGGGATAGATGCCATGGAAGAGGATCAAGAAGTTACTTCACATTTCCGAGATGGATTCACGATGGGGGAACTACAGAGCTCAGCTATTCCAAACTCGGTCATCCCTTCCAATGTTAGATTTCTTTCTTATGAAAATATGAAAATGAGTGTTACTTGTTCTCCCGCGGCTGTGCAACATCCATGGGTGAAAGGAGCTTTAGCCGTCACGGGCAAGCTCCGTAAGGAAATAATGGACCTCAAGCAACAAGTTAATAAGCTCGAGGAAGAGAATCGCATCCTGAGGCACATCATCGCCAAGAATATCACACCACCACCTCCGAAGAAAGAGACATAACACATGGGTATGGGCACTCCCCTTGGCAACTGCCAAGCTTGGGGGAGTGCCCCGGTATCGTATCACCATCACACTTTTATCTTTACCGTTTTTCTTAGTTCGATCCTTTTGGTAATATCTTGATCTAGTAGAATAAAGTTTTAGTATGATTTAGTTTTGAGTTTCGCTTTATGATCCTTCTTTGTAATTGAGTCCGTGAGCCATATATAATAAAGATTAGTGTTGAGTCAAGGGCTTTACCATCTTGCTATGATCTTGAGAAAAAACAAGGGGAGAGGAAGTATAAAAAGAAATAAGGAGATCATATGGATCTTATGTAGAGTAATGACTTCACATATAAAGAGTATGATGAATAAAAGTTGTTGAGAGTTGACAAACATAGTTTTGGTCATTGTTGCAATTAATAGGAAGTAATAAAGAAAGAGAGGTTTTCACATATAAATATACTATCTTGGACATCTTTTATAATTGTGAGCACTCATTAAAATATGACATGCTAAGAAGTTGATGTTGGACAAGGAAGACAACATAATGGGTTATGTCTTCTTATATCCGAAATAAATTATATTGTCATGGATCATCCAACATGTTGAGCTTGCCTTTCCCCCTCATGCTTGCCAAATTCCTTGCACCAAGTAGAGATACTACTTGTGCTTCCAAATATCCTTAAACCCAGTTTTGTCATGAGAGTCCACCATATCTACCTATGGATTGAGTAAGATCCTTCAAGTAAGTTGTCATTGTTGCAAGCAAATAAAATTGCTTTCTAAATATGTATGATTTATTAGTGTGGAGAAAATAAGCTTTATACGATCTTATGATGTGGGAGAAATAAAAGCGACGGACTGCATAATAAAGGTCCATATCACAAGTGGCAATATAGAGTGACGTTCTTTTGCATTAAGATTTCGTGCATCCAACCATAAAAGCACATGACAACCTCTGCTTCCCTCTGCGAGGGCCTATCTTTTATTCTTGTCTTATACTTCATACAAGAGTCATGGTGATATTCACCTTTCCTTTTTTCATTTTATCCTTTGGCAAGCACTGTGTGTTGGAAAGATTCTGATATATATAGCTAATTGGATGTGAGTCTTAATGAACTATTATTGTTGACATTACCCTTGAGGTAAAAGGTTGGGAGGAAAAACTATAAGCCCCTATCTTCCTCTGTGTCCGATTAAAACTTCATACCCATAAGTATTGTGTGAGTGTTAGCAATTGTGAAAGACTAAATGATAGTTGAGTATGTGGACTTGCTAAAAAGCTCTTATATTAACTCTTTTCGATGTTATGATAAATTGCAATTGCTTCAATGACTGAGATTATAGTTTGTTAGTTTTCAATGAAGTTTTTGATTCATACTTGAAATTGTGAATGAATTGTTACTTTAGCATAAGAAATAATATGACTATATATATTGATGTTCTAAGAATGATCATGATGCCCTCATGTCCGTATTTTATTTTATCGACACCTCTATCTCTAAACATGTGGACATATTTTTCGATATCGGCTTCCGCTTGAGGACAAGTGAGGTCTAAGCTTGGGGGAGTTGATACGTCCATTTAGCATCATGCTTTTATATCGATATTTATTGCATTGTGGGCTGTTATTACACATTATGTCACAATACTTATGCCTATTGTCTCTTATTTTACAAGGTTTACACGAAGAGGGAGAATGCTGGCAGCTAGAATTCTGGGCTGGAAAAGGAGCAAATATTAGAGACCTATTCTAGACAACTCCAAAAGTCCTGAAACTCCACGGGAGTCATTTTTAGAATATATAAAAAATATTGGGTGAAGGAAGCACCAGAGGGGGGCCACCCACCATCCACGAGGGTGGGGGCGCGCCCTACCCCCCTGGGCATGCCCCCTTGTCTCGTGGGCCCCCTGGCAGGCCTCCGGTGCCCATCTTTGGCTATATGAAGTATTTCGCCCTGGAAAAAATCATAAGCAAGCTTTCGAGACGAAGCATCGCCACCACGAGGCGGAATCTTGGCGGAACCAATCTAGGGCTCCGGCGGAGCTGTTCTGCCGGGGAAGCATCCCTCCGGGAGGGGGAAATCATCACCATCGTCATCACCATCAATTCTCTCATCGGGAGGGGGTCAATATCCATCAACATCTTCACCAACACCATCTCATCTCAAACCCTAGTTCATATCTTGTATCCAATCTTTGTCCCAAAACCTCAGATTGGTATCTGTGGGTTGCTAGTAGTGTTGATTACTCCTTGTACTTGATGCTAGTTGATTTATTTGGTGGAAGATTGTATGTTCAGATCCTTTATGCATATTAATACCCCTCTGATTATGAACATGAATATGATTTGTGAGTAGTTACGTTTTTTTCCTGAGGACATGGGAGAAGTCTTGCTATAAGTAGTCATGTGAATTTGGTATTCGTTCGATATTTTGATGAGATGTATGTTGTCTTTCCTCTAGTGGTGTCATGTGAACGTTGACTACATGACACTTCACCATTGTTTGGGCATAGGGGAAGGCATTGGGAAGTAATAAGTAGATGATGGGTTGCTAGAGTGACAGAAGCTTAAACCCTAGTTTATGCGTTGCTTCGTAAGGGGCTAATTTGGATCCATATGTTTCATGCTATGGTTAGGTTTACCTTAATACTTCTTTTGTATTTGCGGATGCTTGCAAGAGGGGTTAATCATAAGTGGGATGCTTGTCCAAGTAAGGGCATTACCCAAGCACCGGTCCACCCACATATCAAATTATCAAAGTACCGAACGTGAATCATATGAGCGTGATGAAAACTAGCTTGACGATAATTCCCATGTGTCCTCGGGAGCGTTTTAGTTTATATAAGAGTTTGTCCGGGCTTGTCCTTTGCTACAAAAAGGATTGGGCCATCTTGATGCACCTTATTTAATTTTATTACTTGTTACCTGTTACAAATTACCTTACCACAAAACTATCTGTTACCCATAATTTCAGTGCTTGCAAAGAATACCTTACTGAAAACTGCTTATTATTTCCTTCTGCTCCTCGTTGGTTCGACACTCTTGCTTATCGAAAAGACTATGATAGATCCCCTATACTTGTGGGTCATCAAGCACTCACGTCGAGGCGATAGGCACCGAGACCTTGATTCGAGGGAGAGCCTTCCGAGGTTTCACTGGCGCTACCTTGGGCTGTTTCGCTGACTTCTCAATCGGGTCTAGCGTTGTAGTCCGAGTGCGTTTTGGATTCCTGACACTCGACGCCCCAGCCTTGCCTTGGCCGAGTGCTGGGTCTTGAGCATGTTTGGATCGATGCTCGGTGCATGGAGGGGACTCGACTTCCTTACTCTCTTCCTAGTCACCATTGACGTCCTCGCTATCGTTGGCGTAGTCGAAATCAGCACTGCCATTTCGCTCTCCATTCCTTCAACTAGTTGTTCACCATTCGGCACAGGCAAATACATCTTCTTGAACGCCTACAGAGCACAAATATCAAAGTCAGTTGGTCCTCAGTGTCAGCGTCCTGGGAACGGGGGTCCCCATACTTGCCTGTCTGCGGCCCACAGCGTGGCTCCATGAGCGGCCATGTACGACCCATCTTCACCAGCAAACACTTAAGACCCTCGCGAGGGTCCAAGCCTCGCGAGGCGGACGACACAAGACCTCCTCGAGGGCAGCTTCACCAGGCTGGCTCACGAGGGGCGGAGAGATCAAGGCAAGGGACACCTCGCGAGGTTTCTGTAACGCAAGCCATGACGACTGGAGCCAGGCGGGCGCCAGCGCGCGCAGTGTCCTCGTTTCCTCTTTGGTGCAAAAGGGGCAAGCGCAGGCGAGGAGTCCCGAGGCATCAGGCAAAGGTTTCCGTATCGGTGCAATGAGACCAAGACCAGCAGGACGGCAGGATGGAGGTCAGCATGGAGCCCAAGACCGCGTCACCAGCAGAGTCTTTGGCAGGCGAAGACCACCTTCAGTCAGGATAACTTGTACTAGTTGTCTCCCTTCGAATTTGGCAGTTGTGGGATCCCTTCCCGCTCAATATTTGGGAAGAGGACCAGGGCCTCTATAAATAGGACTATCCACCACCGTAGAAGAAGGGCAAAGAACAGACAGATCATCCAGATCACCCTCAGCCACACAAGTTCAGCAAGCACAAGAACACCTCTTCTTAGGAGGTTGTTCTTCCCTTGTAACTGTTCATCCTCAGCCCAAGAGGCAATCCACCACATCACACTGGAGTAGGGTATTACACCACATCGGTGGCCCGGACCAGTATAAACTCTTGTGTCTCTTGTTCTTTGGGTTCGTCGAGCTAGGCCGTGAGATCATGATGTGTGCGTGCTAGAGGGGGGAAAGATCTTCGTGCACACCCCAGTGTTCGAACCTCAAGGGTTTTGCCGGAACCCAAAATCAGACATTTGGCGCAGTAGGTAGGGGTGCGCTGAAGCTTTCCCCTCTGTCAATCCGCGCTTCGCCACTTCACCAAGTTCATGGCCGACGCTTGCCGGGCCCGCGCTGAGCGCCGGGCCACCCTCGCCAACCATGTCGCTCAGACAGCCCCTGTCGGCGGGCCTCCCCGTCGCTCTCCGTCACCTGCCGCCAACGCCGCTACCGGCCCGGCGACAAACGAGCAGCAAGCCTCCTCACTGCACCCCTCCATGCGGCGAGACAGCCGCACTGCCACCCCGTCGCTGACTCCGGCCGGCTCATCGTCTCACGCTCGCCGCTCACCCACGGACGCATGGGCCGCGCTGCTCATGGCACGCGAGCTCCTGCATTACCGCCCGGTCGACGGCCTCTAGGAGGACTGGTTGGACCGCGTCGCCGAGATCGTCAACGCCACCGGGGGCTCTCCTGCACCATCCCTCTCGCTGCCTCACCCGTCTCCGGCTGCGGGAGATGTGGCTCACGGAGCGCCTCCGCCCCCTCCGCATCAAGACGGCACCCTTGCGCCGAGACACATGGCTCATGGAGCGCCTCCGCCCCCTCCGCGTCAAGAAGGCGTCCTCGCTCCAAGATGTGCGGTCCCGCGGCGTGATCCACCGCGCCGTGTGCCCGCGCACGAAGAAAGAAGCTGCCAAGAGGTTCCTCGTCCACAAGAAAACGCTCCACCGCTCCCAGCACCGCCACGTCAAGATCGCTTGCCACGGAAGGGCCATGCGCCACTTGTCGTGCCAGTGCAGGGACACCAAGATCAAGCTCCGCCTCGACGACGGGCCCCGGTGGCCATGGCAGGCTGCCACGCCTTCACTCCTGAGCTGCGTAGCATCGTCTGGCCGGGCAAGTTCAAGCCGGATCTACCTCCTCGCTACGACGGCACCCCTGACCCTGCGGAGTTCTTGCAGCTCCACGAGCTAAGCATCGAGGCGGCCAACGGCGACGAAAAGGTCATGGCGAACTGGTTTCCCATGGCTCTGAAGGACGGCCCCCGCTCATGGCTCCTGAACCTTCCCCCCGGCTCGATCTTCTCCTGGGATGAGATGCGTGACCACTTCGTCGCCAACTTGCAGGGCACTCGCGACCTCCCCCCAACCGCGGGTGACCTGCGCCGCATCAAGCAACAGCCGGGAGAGACCCTGCAGATGTACATCCAACGCTTCAACAGTGTGCACCTCAAGATCCCCAAGGCGACGGACGAGGCCATCATCTTAGCGTTTTCCGATGGCATCCGCGACATCAAGATGAAGGAAGAGCTCGCCATCCATGAGGACCTGTGCACGACTTTGGAGCTGTTCAACATAGCAACCAAGTGTGTAAGAGCTGAGGAGGGGCGTCTCTCCCTCCTCGAGCTCCCTGCTGCGGATCCAGAGGAGAAGAAGGCCAAGGTCAAGGACATGAAGCGCAAAGGGGTGGCCGTACTCACGGTAGAGCCACACACCAAGCGCGGCAGAGACCTCCCCGAGTCGTCCAAGGGCAGCCGTACATTCTGCGCCTTCGACAATGTGCACAGCCACAACACCAACGATTCTCAAGAGCTCAGGGCCATCCTGGATGGATGCTTCAGTCGACACCCCAAGCGCAACGACCGGGGCTACGACCGAGGAGGTGGACGAGGTGGAGGACGTTGGGACGACCGCAGGCCCCGCCAGGAGTGGCGCGATCAACCTCGTGAGGACCGCTGGCAGGACCAACATCGTGAGGGCACCTGGAGGGACCAGCCTTGCGAGGATCGTCCTCAGGGCAATCCTGGTCTCCCTCCGCTGATGCCACCACCAAGGAGGAACGATGACCACTAGCAGGACGAAGAGGCTGGGGGCTTCTAGGAGCCGCGCACCATCGCCTGCATCTTGGGTGGTGCTCAGGCCCCAGCTTCCCAGCGCATCTTCAAGCAGTTCTCTCGTGAGGTGAATGCAGCCCTCCCCAAGCTCGAGGCCATGCGCCCGCTCAGATGGTCCAAGTACGCCATCACCTTTAGCTCGGCAGACCAGCTCAAATGCACGGCAACCGTCGGCGTCCTCCTGATGCTCTGTTCACCTGTCATCAGCAATGTCCAAGTCACCAAGACCCTCATCGACGATGGCGTAGGGCTCAGTGTCCTGTCCGTCGAGACGTTCGATAGCCTTCATGTGCCATACGATCAGCTCCATCCCACCAATCCTTTCTCAGGAGTGACTGATGGCTCCACCACCCCGATAGGGCAAGTTCGTCTCCCTGTCACCTTCGGTCAGCACGACAACTACCACACCGAGCTCGTCAACTTCGACGCCGCCCACATCTGCCTGTCGTACAATGCCATCCTCGGGTACCCAGCGCTAGCCAAATTCATGGCAGTCACCCACCATGGCTACAACATCCTCAAGATGCCGTGAAGTGGCGGAATCATCACAGTCCCCTGCGAAGAAAGAGACGCGGTGTGCTCCCTCGAGCGCGCCTTCCGAGCTGCAGCAGTCAGAGACCCTGGCAACCTGTATGTGCAGTACCCTCCTGAGGCTAGCCACAAGAAGAAGAAGCAGCTACCCCACGCTGGGCCTCAGGGGAGTGGCGCCTCCAGCGGCGCCACCTTAGGATCGGCGCCCGCGCCTGGGGCGCCTCCCTCCCTTTCATAGGGAGGTGCGCCCGGCGCTATCCTCGGGCAGGGCTCGGGGGATCTCTTCTGGAGGGCCTTGGACCTAGCCAACATCACGAGGGAGGCACTCGGGCACCACATGGAGGCGTGCTTCGCGGCACGTTTCCCTCCGGAGGACACTGGGCGAGGAGCGCCCCGTGCTCAGGAGTTCACCGTCAGGGCAATACGCGGCGACCACCGCCCACCTGGTGTAGCTCCCTGCCCAGCCAAGGGTGGTGAGCTGCGCGTCTGCATCGACATCCCAGGCTCAACAAGGCCGCATCTCAGGAGCGCTTCTGGCCTTCGCATACTGGCCGGTGCGAGGGCCCACCTCACAACAACATTCGCATGTCATTCGTCCTGCCAAGCATGGCAGCCGCCTTCCGGCGTAACCTGCGAAGCATCCTGGCAGGTCAGGAAGCCAGGCATCACGCAGTCCTGGCGGAGATGGAGACGGTCCTCAGGAGGCCACCTAAGCCTCCAGAGCCTCCCGAGGCTCTGGGCCTCGACGGCTCGTGAGGAGCGAATTCTTCAGCGCACGTCTTCAGCTACCCCAACACTCCTTCAACAACCAAACCAGGTGACATTTTCCAAGTTTATTTAGCTGGGAGCGCCCCCTGGGTTGCATCATTCCCAGGCCGCGTGGGTCTGTCCCTGCGGCATGTATCCACTCGCATCTTTAGTTCACTCTGTTGGGGGCGCCCCTCGGGCTGCATCATCCTCAAGCCGCTCGAGTCCAACCCAGCGGCGTATATCGTTCTTGCATTTACCTAAGCTAGTTTGCTTTTCATGCATAATCTATCTGTGGTTATCACCTGCTTGATTGTCACCCACCATGGGAGCCGCGTGTCGATCGTCTTTCTTCAGGATCCTTCGCATAAGAAGGCTAGGCACGGCGTCTGTGCTCGGGCCCGTCTCTGCAGCGTCGATAAATCCAACGACTAAGCTCTGTCTGGCGGGTAGGCCCCATTCACATCATCTCCTAGGGTCGTTGGTGCTTGGCCTTCTCGTGCGATAACCTCAGGAAATTCATTAGGTGCAGGTTGCCTAACCATCTCGCGGGAACACCACAGCCATCAAGAACCAAGACCAGGCGCAACCTGCCTTGAGGTAGGGCCTCGTGAGTCCCGCACTGGCTCACGAGTGCCCAGACACACCTCATCTAGCCCTGCCGTGCAAGCCATGTGTCAGGGCGGGGTTGTACATGCCTCGGGGGCTCCCCGCAGTAGGGAGTCCCCTCCCATGTGCTAGTGGAAGCACCTGCTCCGCGCTGGCAGTCAACACTGCCAAGGAGCTGCTATGCCCGTGCAAGTGCGGAAGCGCTATGCTCCGTGCTGGTGATAAACAACTGAGGGCGGCGTCACGGCCGCATCAACCTCAGAGAGCCTCCGAGATCAGTGTCTGGCCTCATCGCAACACCTCTCCTCGGGAGAGTCGCGCGAGGGGGCTGAGCTCGGGTCACGCCCAAGCGTACGACACCTTGCCAGGTCCCACAGACCTGGTCGTCGCGCGCCCTCCCAAGCGGAGCCAAGGTACGAAGGTCATTTGAATGCCAAGGGGGACTCCTGAGCATCACGACTCAGGAGCCTGACTGACCACGCAGCCCCTCACTCCTTGGTCCGTCCTGGTGATCCGGACGGCCCAATGGCGGCTGAGGTATGCACGGGGCCAGGCCCTGCCGACGTAGAACACTAGGCCTACTCCCAGGTCTCCTTTCTATAGGCTGTTTGCGCATCAAGGGGGACTCCTGAGCATCGCGACTCAGGAGCCTAACTGATCACGTAGCCCCTCACTCCTTGGTCCGTCCTGGTGATCCGGGCAGCCCAATGGCGGCTGAGGTATGCGCGGGGTCGGGCCCTGCCGACGTAGAACGTAAAGCAAATGGAAAGGAAATCATAGAATTTCAAAGCAAATATTACAAGACATATTATTCTCCTGAAACCAAACGCGAGTTTAACACCTCCACGAGGCATGGTGCATATTGCAGAAACTAAACAGGAAAGGAGCTGCCAGCAAGTCATCCCTGGACACCATCGTCGCCTGCAAGGGATGCTTCTTCTTCAATGACGTCGCCTTCACCTGTACCACCAGCCGGAGTTGCAGGATCAGTAGAACCACTAGTCGGGGGCGCGGGAGCGAAGGCGCATAACTTCTTCAACAGGGCCTCCACCTAACCCTTCACGGCAGCGGCAACGGCCGCACAATGCTCGTCGTCCACACGCTCCAGCAGCTCGTCAAGGCGGGTGGCAGGATCACGGAGATGGAGGTGGCTAAAGACGCGCGTCAGCGCAGCTGAGAAAAGAACGCGGGCTTCTTCCTCTGCCATTGGGATGACACCGCTCACGACGTCCTCAAGCGCATCGACCAGATAAGGAAGCAGCTGGGTGGGGCCCTCGTCGCTGGCGGCCAGCGGTTCCTCCAAGCCCTTCTCGTAGAGTGACCGCAGCGCCGTCCGAGACCTCTCATCGAGGAGCTTGAAGGTCGCGCGGTCCTCAGCCAGGACCTTTACCTTGGCTTGAAGCTCGGGCTTCTCCGCCTTCAGCTTCTGCTCCAGCTCCTCCAGCCGACTATGCTCCATGGCCTGTGCCTTCGCCAACTGCTCCAGCTCAATGTCGCGATCCCTGACGGCATCCTCTCGGGCCTTCATCTTCTCCTCCTCCACCTTGCAGCCTCGGGCTTCTTTCGCGCGCTCCCTCTGCACGGTTTCTAGCTCGGCCGCCAGCGATCGGCAGCGGTCCTGGGCGGCCCCGGCATCCTTCAGCGCCACCTCGCGGGCGGCCACAACTTGGCCAACGGCCTCCCTGTCCTTCTCGAAGTCCATAGCAGCCTGGCCCAGCGTCGCCCGGACAGTCACATCGGAGTGAAGCCAGCCAGAGACCAGCTCCAGGTTCCCGGCCACCAGGCGACGGTCAGTGCCTTGAAGATCTTCTCACAGCAGGGTCATCGCAGAAAGAGCATGCTCCAGGACGTCAGAAGAGGTGGAGGAGCCCGGAGACAGCAATGTGATAGAAGGAGGAGGAGGTGACGTCGTCACCATGGCCTAGGAGGCCAGAAGCTCCTGAGCTTCAGGGACCCCAGCGCCCGAGGCGGACATTGGCACCTCTGGAGCCAGGGCAGCCACGGGGGCTAACTCCTCCCGAGGATGCTCCACCAAGCCTCGCGAGGATGATCGGGCTAGAGAAGCATGAGCGCCGTCGCTGCCCTTATCCATGGAGAGGGGTGCGGCCGCAGGAGGCGATCTAGGCTCGAGTAGTACCACCTCATCCTCCTTTCTCTTCTTCGCCGCGGGCGTCGGCCTAATTGCACAATGGAGAAGCGTCAAGGATGAGCAGCAGAAGCAAGAACAAGGCAGGACAAGAACACTTACTGGTCCACCACGGCGTAGTCCCTCCGCTTCTTAAGTTTGAAGCCTGAGAGCCTTGCAGCCTGAGGCGCAGGCGTGTGGGCTCCAGGAGGAGAAGCAGGGGCAACGGATGGACCGGAATCAGTTCCATGCGGTGTCGGGGCAGGAGCGTCGTCCCGGGAGATCAGCGTCGACCTGCCGCTCGTCGGAACCACGGGCAGCTCCTCTCTCTCCGGGAGGATGCCAGCCTCATCATCGTCATCAGGAAGGGTGCGGAGGATGTCGGCCTTGCACAAGGGGGAGGTCTCCCCCATTCCCTCGGGGGTCGCCTCCGAGTCGCGCTCCTCTTCCCCCTCCTCTTCCCCCTCCCTGCGGGAATCGCCAGAAGACACGTCACCGGCGCCGTCGCCACCAGGACTCCAGGGGGCGCAGGCGGCACCAGGCCGCGCCCGTCAAAGGTGGGCATGGCGGCCACGACCTGCGCCCCGTCCTTCCGAAGTAACAAGGGAACGTGGGCACTCGGCGGATACTCTTGGTCGTCCCCGACCAAGAGGCGGAGAGCCACAACCAGCTCCTCTTCAGACAAGGCCTCCAGACTCAAGCGAAGCATGTCTTCTTCACCCCCAAGCGTCCACTAGGGGCGCGAGCGCGCCTAGAGAGGAGCCACCCACAGCATCAGGAATTCTCTCAGGAGCATGGCCCCTGTTAGCTTCGCCGCCTTCGCGTTGCCCAACCTCAGGTTGGTGGACATCTTCTCCAGCACCGACTTCGCCCGGTCGTTAGTAAGCTTCACGCGGGACTACCCCTCATCAGGCTGGGGCATCTCCGTCGGTAGCTTCAACCGCGGGTGGACATTGTCGGCGTTTTGGGAACGGGGGTCCCCAGACTTGCCTGCCTGCGGCCCATGGCATGGCTCTACGAGCGGGCCCGTACGGCCCATCTTCATTGGCAAGGACTCAAGACCCTCGCGAGGGGCCAAGCCTCGCGAGGTGGACGACAAAAGACTTCCTCGGGAGCGGCTTCACCAGGATGGCTCGCAAGGGGCGGAGAGATTAAGGCAAGACAAACCTCGTGAGGTTCCAGTGACGTGAGCCATGACGACCAAGGCCAGGCGGGCGCCAGCGTGCAAAGTGTCCTTGTTTCCTCTTTGGTGTTAAGGAGGCAAGCGCAGACGAAGAGTACCGAGGCGTCAAGCAAAGGTTTCCATATTGGTGCAACAAGACCAAGACCAGCAGGACGGCAGGACGGAGGTCACCATGGATCCCAGGACGGCGTCACCACCAGAGCCTTTGGCAGGCGAAGACCACCTTTTGTCAGGATAACTTGTACTAGTTGTCTCCCTTCGAATTTGGCCGTTGTTGGCTCCGTTCCCGCTCAATATTTGGGGAGAGGACCAGGGCCTCTATAAATAGGACTAGCCACCACCATAGCTAGGGAGAGGACGAATCCGGAGCCATCTAATCCCGGGCTAGATCATCCTCAACCACACAAACTCACCAAGCACAAGAACACCTCTCCTCGTGAGGTTGTTCTTCCCCCTGTGACTGTTCGTCCTCAGCCCAAGAGGCAATCCACCACACCACACTGGAGTAGGGTATTACACCACAACGGTGGCCTGAACCAGTATAAATCTTGTGTCTCTTGTGTTGCGAGTTCGACGAGTTAGCTTTAGAGATCGTGGCGAGGTTGAGGGCGTGAGTTGGTAAGGGGAGAGATCTTCGCGCGCACCCAAGTGTACGAACCTTAAGGGTTTTGCCTAAACCCGAAATCCGACATTTGGCGCGCCAGGTAGGGGTGCACCGAAGCTTTCCTTCCGTGTCTCCGCGTCCTATCGCTTCGTCACTCCACCAAGCCCATGGCGGACGCTCGCTGAGCTCGTGCTGAGCGCTGGGCCGCCCTCGCCGCCCGCGTTGCTCAAACGGCTCCCGTCGGCGGGCCTCTCCATCGTTCTCCGCCACCTGCCGCCAACGTCGTCACTGGTCCGGCGGCAAATGAGCAGCAAGCCTCTTTGATGCATCCCTCTGTGTGCCGTGACGGCCACACCGCCACTCCATCGCTGACTCCGGTTGGCTCGTCATCTCACGCCCATCGCGCTCCCATGGATGCGCAGGCCATGCTATTCATGGCACGCGAGCTCCTGCGCTACCGTCCAGTCGACGACCTCTACGAGGACTGGCTCGACTGCATCGCGGAGCTCGTCAGTGTCGCGGGAGGCTCTCATGCGTCGTCCCTCTCGCTACCTCGCCCGCCCCCATCCGCGGGCGGCGTGGCTCACGGAGCGCCTCCGCCTCCCTGCAACAAGATGGTACCCTTGCGCCGAGGCGTGCAGGGTCATGGGGCCCCTCAGCCTCCCCCGTGTCAAGACGGCGTCCTCGCTCCAAGATGTGCGGCCAAGCGGCGCGACCCACCACGCCACGTGCCAGCGCACGAGGAAAGAAGCTGTCAAGAGATTCCCCGTCCACAAGGAAATGCTCCGCCACTCCCAGCTCTGCTATGCCAGGATTACTTCCTGCGGCAGGGCCATGCGCTGCATGCTGCGGCGACACAGGGGCACCACGACCAAGCTCTGCCTCCACGACGACCCGCGGTGGCCACAGCGGGCTGTCGCGCCTTCATCCTCGAGTTGCGTAGCGTTGCCTGGTCGGGTAAGTTCAAGCCAGACCTGCCTCCGTGCTACGACGGTACCCCAGACCCCGTGGAGTTCCTGCAGCTCTACGAGCTGAGCATCGAGGCGACCAACGGTGGCGAGGAGGTCATGCCGAACTGGTTCCCCATGGCTCTCAAGGATGGCGCACGCTCCTGGCTCCTGAACCTGCCTCCAAGCTCCATCTCTTCCTGGGACGAGATGCACGACCGCTTCATCGCCAACTTCCAGGGCACGCGCGACCGGCCCCCGGCCGTGGGTGACCTGCGTCGCGTCAGGCAACAACCAGGGGAGACCCTCCAGAAGTACATCCAGCGCTTCAACAACGTTCATCTCAAGATCCCCAAGGTGACGGACGAGGCCATCATCTCTGCGTTCACCGATGGCGTCCGTGACGTCAAGATGAAGGAGGAGCTTGCCATCCACGAGGAGTTGCACACATCTCTGGAGCTGTTCAACCTGGTGACCAAGTGCGCAAGGGCAGAGAAGGGCGCCTTTCCCTTCTCGAGCTCCTAGCTGCCGACCCGAAGGAGAAGAAAGCCAAGGCCAAGGACGTGAAGCGCAAGGGAGTGGCCGTACTCGCGGCAGAGCCTGACACGAAGCGAGGCAGGGACTAGCCCGAGTCATCCAAGAGCAACCGACCGTTCTGCGCCTTCCACAACGTGTACAGCCACAACACCAACGATTGTCAAGAGCTTAGAGCCATGCGCGGGACGCTTCGATCGACGCCCCGAGCACAACGATCGAGGCTACGACCGAGGAGGAGGACGCGTCAGAGGACGCTAGGATGATCGGGGCCCATGTCAGGAGTGGCGCGACCGGCCTCGCGAGGACCGCTGGCAGGATCAGCCTCGCGAGGGTGCCTAGAGGGATCAGCCTCGCGAGGACCGTCCTCAGGGCAATGATGGGCTTCCTCCACTTCCGCCACCACCAAGAAGGAACGATGACCACCACCAAGACGAGGGGGCTGGGGGCTTCCAGGAGCCGTGTGCTGTCGCCTGCATCTTGGGCTGAGCTCAAGCCCCGGCCTCACAGCGTATCTTCAAGCAGTTTGCTCGCGAGGTGAATGCAGTCCTCCCCAAGCTCCAGGCTACACGCCCGCTCTGGTGGTCTAAGTGTGCAATTACCTTCAGCTCAGTAGACCAGCTCAAGTGCGCGGCCACCGCTGGCACTCTCTCGATGCTCTGTTCACCCATCATCAGCAATGTGCAAGTCACCAAGACTCTCATCGACAGCGGCGCGGGGCTTAACATCCTGTCCGTTGAGACGTTCGACAGCCTTCAAGTGCCCTACGATCAGCTTCAACCTACCAAGCCTTTCTCAGGAGTGACCGACGGCTCCACCACCCCGATAGGACAGGTCCACCTCCCAGTCACCTTCGGACAGCGTAACAACTACCACACCGAGCTCATCGACTTCGACGTCGCCCACATCCGTTTGCCCTACAATGCCATCCTCGGGTATCCAGCCCTGGCTAAGTTCATGGCCGTGACCCACCACGGCTACAACGACCTCAAGATGCCAGGAAGCGGCGGAATCATCACAGTCCCCTGTGAAGGAGACGCGGTGTGCTCCCTCGAGCGTGCCTTCCAAGCTGCAGCAATCGACGACCCCGACAGCAAGGGCGAGTACCCTCCTGAGGACATCCCCAAGAAGAAGAAGCAGTTACTCCGTGCTGGGCCTCAGGAGAACGGCACCGCAAATGGCGCCACGTCAGGATCAGCGCCCGCACCTAGGGCGCCTTCCTCCGTCGCATAGGAAGGCGCACCCAGCGCCCTCGGGCAGGGCTTGAGGGCTCTCTTCTGGAGGGCCTCAAACCTTACCAACATTATGAGGGAGGCGCTCGGGCACCACGTGGAGGTGTGCTTCGCGGCACACTTCCCTCAGGAGGGCATTGGGCAAGGAGCGCCCGACGCTCAGGAGTTCATCACCAAGGTATCTCAGGAGCTTTAGGAGGCAAGGGCAATTCGCGGCGACCGCCGCCCACCTGGCACTACTCCCCACCTCGGCGAGGGAGGTGAGCTGCGCATCTGCATCAACATCCGAGGGCTCAACTGAGCCGCATCTCAGGAAGGATTATGGCCTTCACATGTTGGACGCTGCGAGGGTCCACCGCACAGCTACGTTCGCATGCCATTCGGCCTGCCGAGCGTGGCTGCTGCCTTCCAGCACAACCTGCGGAGCGTCATGGCGGGTTAGGAGAACATGCATCAAGCAGTCCTGGTGGAGATGGAGACGGTCCTCCGGAGGCTGCCCGAGCCTCCAGGGCCTCCCAAGGCTCGGGGCCCCGGTGACTCGTGAGGAGCAACCCCTTCGCCGCGTACCTTCAGCTGCCGCAACACTCCTTCATCAACAGAATCAGGTGACATCTTCCAAGTTCATTTAGCTAGGAGCGCCCTTGGGGCTGTATCATTCCCAGGCCGCGTGGGTCCATCCCTGTGGCATGAATCCCTTCTTGTTTATGTCTTTAGCTTACCTTGCTGGGGGCGCCCCTCGGGCTGCATCATCCCCTAGCCGCTCGGGCCTGACCTAGTGGCCCGTTTGCTTTTCATACTTAATCTATCTATGACTATCACCTGCTTGATTATCGCCCACCGCAGGAGCCGCGTGTCGGTCGTCTTTCTTCAGGACCCCTCGCGTGAGAGGGTTAGGCACGACGTCTGTGCTCGGGCCTGTCCCTGCAGCGTCGATAAATCCAATGGCTGAGCTCTATCTGGCGGGCCGACCCCGTTCACGTCACCTCCTGGGGCCGTTGGTGCTTGGCTTAATCACGTGATAACCTTAGGAGATTTGTTCGGCGCAGGTTGTCTGACCGCCTCGTAGGACCAACACAGGGAACAAGAATCAAGACCAGGCACAACCCACCTTGAGATAGGGCCTTGTGAGTCCCGCATAGGCTCATGAGTGCCCAGACACACCTGGTCTAGCCCTGCCATGCAAGCCACATGTCAGGGCGGCACTGTACACGCCCCGGGGGCTCTCCGTGGTAGGGAGTCCCCTCCCACGTACCAGTGGAAGCACCATGCTCCGTGCTGGCAGTTGACACTACCGAGGAGCGGCTATGCCCGTGCAAGTGCAGAAGCGCCATGGTCCGTCCTGGTGATAAACAACTGAGGGCGGCCTCACGGCTCGGTGTCTGGCCTCATCGCAATGCCTCCCCTCGAGAGAGCCGCGCGAGGGCTGGGCACGGGGGCTGCACTCGGGTCACGCCCAAGCGTACGCCACCCCGCCAGGTCCCTTAGACCTGGTCATCGCGCGCCCCTCCCGAGCCGAGCCTCGGCGAGGACAAACGTATGAAGGTTGTTTGCACATCAAGGGGGACTCCTGAGCATCGTGACTCAGGAGCCTAACTGACCACGTAGCCCCTCACTCCTTGGTCCGTCCTAGTCTCCGGTCGGCCCAACGGCGGTTGAGGTATGCGCGGGGTCGGGCCTTGCCGACATAGAACACTAGATCTATCCCCGCGTCTCTTTCCTATAAGCTGTTTGCGCGTCAAGGGGGACTCTTGAGCATCGCGACTCAGGAGCCTTACTGGTCACGTAGCCCCTCACTCCTTGGGCTCGTTCTGGTCTCCGGACGACCCAACGTCGGCTGAGGTATGCGCGCGGCCGGGCTCTGCCGACGTAGAATGTAAAGCAAATGGGAAGGAAATCGCAAAATCTCAAAGCAAATATTACAAGACATATTGTCCTCAAAATATCAAACACAAGTTTAAATGCCTCCACGAGGCATGCTACATGCTGCAGGAGTTTTAACAGGAAAGGAGCCACAAGCTAGTCATCCCTGGATACCGCCGGCACCCGCAAGAGGCGCCCCCTGGGTGGCATCGCCTTTACTGGCACCACCGGTCGAAAGCGCGGAGGCGAAGGCATCGAACTTCTTCAGCAGAGCTTCCACCTGACCTTTCACGGCTACGGCGGCGGCTGCACAGTGTTCATCAGCCACGGGCTCCAGCAGCTCGTCAAGGCGGGCGGTAAGATCACGAAGATGAAGGTGACTGAAGACGCGCGTCGGCGCGGCTGAAGAAAGGACGCGAGCCTCTTCCTCTGCCATGGGGCCGATGCCGCACACGACTTCCTCAAGCACCTCGACCAAGTAAGGAAGCAACTGGGCGGGGGCCATCCTCATTGGTGGCCAACGACTTCTCTAAGCCCTTCTCATAGAGCGACTTCAAAGCCTTGCGAGACCTCTTTTCAAGAAGTGTGAAGGATGCGCGGTCCTCGGCCAGAACCTTCGTCTTGGCGTGAACTTCTGCCTTCTTAGCCTGCACCTTTTGCTCCAGCTCCTCTAGCCGGCCGCGCTCAGCGGCCTGCGCCTGCGCCAGCTGCTCCAGCTCGGTGTCGCGACCCTTGACGGCGTCCTCCCGGGCCTTCATCCTCTCTTCCTCCGTCTTACGGCCACGGGCATCTTCAGCACGCTCTTCACGCAGGACCTTCAGCTCGCCTCTAGCACCCGGCAACGACCTTGGGCGGCCTCGGCGTCCTTCAGCGCCGCCTCGCGAGCAATTGCTGCCTGAGCTGCGGCTCACTTCTCCCCCTCAGAGGTCGCCGTGACCTGGCTCAGCGTCGCCCGAACGGACACGTCAGAATGAAACCAACCAGAGACCAGCTCTATGCGCCCAGCCGCCAGGAGGGATTCGGCGCTCTGGAGATCTTCTCACAGCCGGGCCATCTCAGAAAGGGCCCGCTCCAGGACGTCAGGAGGAGCGGAGGAACCTAGGGTCAGGAATATGGCAGAAGGAGGAGGAAGAGGCGTCATCGTCACCATGGCTTGGGAGGCAGGAAGCTCCTGAGCCTCTTGGACCTCAGCACCCGAGCTGGACTCTGGCACCTCCCGAGTTAGCGAGGCCTCGGGGGCTGACTTCTCCCGAGGATGCTCCACCTAGCCTCGCGAGGATGATCGGGTTGGAGAAGCACGAGCACCATCCCCACCTTTGTTCTTGGAGAGGGGCGCAGCCACAGGAGGCGACCTGGGTCCAAGCAGCACCACCTCGCTTTCCCTTCTCCTCTTCACCGCAGGCGTCGGCCTAGTTGCACAACAAGGAAGAAGGATCAGAAATAAGCATCAGTAGCAAGAACAAGGCAGGATGAGAACACTTACTGATCCACCGTGGCGTAGTCCCTCCGTTTTGGGAGCCTGAAGCCGGAGAGCTTCACGACCCAAGGCATGAGCGCGCTAGCTCCGGAAGCAGAAGTAGGAGCAGTAGCTGAGCCGGAAGCGGCTCCAGCCGACGGCAAGGCAAGAGCAGCATCCCGGGAGATCAACGCCGATCGGCTCCTCGTCGGGATCGCACGCGGCTCTCCTTTCTCCTGGTGGGCGTCAGCCTCGTCATCGTCAGGAAGGGTGCGGAGGATGTTAGCCTTGCTCAAGGGGGAGGTCTCCCCCATCCCTTCAGGGGTCTCCTCCGAGTCTTACTCCTCCTCCTCCTCCTCTTCCTCCCCACGGGACTCACTAGAACACAGCTCCACCGGCGTTGACGCCGCAGGGGCCCCGGCAGGCGCCGGCGGCACCAGCCCGCGCCCATCAAAGCTCGGCCTGGCAGCCACGATTAGCGCCCCGTCCTTGTGGCGGAACAAGGGAGTGAAGACATTCGGCGGGTACTCCTGGTCGTCCCCGACCAGGAGGTGGAGAGCCACAGCCAGCTCATCATCGGACAAGGCTTTCGGGCTCAGGAGAGCCTTGTCCTCTTCGTTCCCAAGCTCCCAAAAGGGGCGTGTACGCGCCTGAAGCGGGGCTACGCACAGCATCAGGAATTCCCTCAGGAGCATGGCCATGTCACCTTCGCCGCCTTCACGTTGACCGGCTTCAGGTCGGCGTTCATCTGCTCCAGCACCAACGTCGCCCACTCATCAGTGAGCTTTGCGCGAGACCACCCCTTGTCGGACAGGGGCATCTCCATTGGCAGCATCAAGCATGGGTGGACGCACTTGGCGTCCATCATGGCCCACTTGCTCCTAAAGCCGTCGGCATTCTTCCCAGTCTTTGAGATTGAGTTGGCCTTGCCGTCCGCAATGAAATTGGCACACTCGGAGGTATGGCCATCGCTGATGCGAAGGAAGAAGAAGTGGCGCAGCAGAGCCATGGACGGCATCACGCCAAGGTACGGCTCGCAGTAATAGGCGAAGATCGACAAGAGAAGGATAGAGTTGGGATGAAGATGCAGCGCCTACGGCCCTTAATGGTCGAGGACCTCGTAGAAGAAGTCAGAGAAGGGGGAACCAGCCCTGCGACGATGCTGCTCGTGAAGAAGGGGAAGAAGGTGCTCCCCTCGGGTTCCGGCACGTCGGAGCCGGCCCGAAGCCCAGTCTTCCCCTTCTCGTTGCTTTCCCCCGCCGTCAGCAAGCGTGCGGCAGCGAGGTTATTCTCCGAGACGTTGGGCGCATCGAGAGCTGGCTCGTATCAAGCCGGCGACGAGGCAAGCTTGTCCCTCCGGGGCACCATTGGTCGCTGATGCGGAAGGGGATGGGAGTAGATCTGGAGATTTCAGAAGCAAGGAGCAAGAAAGGGGATCTGGAGCAAGGCGAAAGGAAGCAATGAAGATAAGCGCTGTCTACACCAGCCTTTTGACAGTCGGGCAGTTGCCGAGGAAACATGGGAAGCGGAGACGCCCACGTCCAATCAACTGCCATGCATTGACCAAGGTCGCAGGCTATTGGGGCCCGCGGCGCTCCGCACTTGCCCTTTGGCTTCACCTCGAAGCCAAGCCCGAGCGCGCCTTGGGCCCGGGGGCTACTGTCGGTGTTCTGGGAATGGGGGTCCCTAGACATGCCTGCCTACGGCCCATGGCGTGGCTCTACGAGCGGGCCCGTACGGCCCATCTTCACTAGCAAGGACTCAAGACCCTCGCGAGGGGCCAAGCCTCGCGAGGCGGACGACACAAGACTTCCTCGGGAGAGGCTTCACCAGGCTGGCTTGCGAGGGGCAGAGAGATTAAGGCAAGACAAACCTCGCGAGGTTCTAGTGACGTCAGCCATGACGACCAAGGCCAGGCGGGCGCCAGCGCGCACAGTGTCCTTGTTTCCTCTTTGGTGTTAAGGAGGCAAGCGCAGACGAAGAGTACCGAGGCGTCAAGCAAAGGTTTCCATATTGGTGCGACAAGACCAAGACCAGCAGGACGGCAGGATGGAAGTCATCGTGGAGCCCAGGACGGCGTCACCACCAGAGCCTTTGGCAGGCGAAGACCACCTTTTGTCGGGATAACTTGTACTGGTTGTCTCCCTTCGAATTTGGCCCTTGTTGGCTCCGTTCCCGCTCAATATTTGAGCAGAGGACCAGGGCCTCTATAAATACGACTAGCCACCACCATATCTAGGGAGAGGACGGATCCGGAGCCATCTCATCCCGGGCTAGATCATCCTCAACCTCACAAACTCACCAAGCACAAGAACACCTCTCCACATGAGGTTGTTCTTCCCCTTGTGACTGTTCATCCTCAGCCCAATAGGCAATCCACCACACCACACTGGAGTAGGGTATTACACCACAGCGGTGGCTCGAACCTGTATAAATCTTGTGTATCTTGTGTTGCGAGCTCAACGAGTTAGCTTTAGAGATTGTGGTGAGGTTGAGGGCGTGAGTTGGCAGGGGGAGAGATCTTCGCGTGCACCCCAGTGTTTGAACCTTAAGGGTTTTGCCGGAACCCTAAATCCAACAGACACACTTGGCATCCATCATGACCCACTTGCTCCTGAAGCCTTCGGCCTTCTTTCCGGCCTTTGAGATCGCGTTGGCCTTGCCGGCTGCGACGAAGTTGGCGCACCCAGAGGTGTGGCCGTCGTTGATTCGGAGGAAGAAGTGGTGCAGCAGTGCCACAGACGGCATCACCCCGACATACGCCTCATAGTAGAAGGCAAAGATCGACAAAAGAAGAACGGAGTTGGGATGGAGATGGAGGGCCTGCAACCTGTAATGACGGAGGACGGCATAGAAGAAGTCGGAGAAGGGGGGAACCAGGCCTGCGACAACGCTGCTCATAAAGAAGGGGTAGAAGGAGCTTTTCGAAGCCTCCGGCATGGCGGAGCCATCCCGTAGCTCAGTCTTCCCCTTCTCGTTGTTCTCCCCCGCCGTCAGCAGGCGCGTGGCAGCGAGGTTCTTCTCTGAGTCATTGGGCGCATCCAGAGCCAGCTTGTACCAGGCAGGCGGCGAAACGGCCTTGGCCTTTTGGGGCGCCATTGGTCGGAAACTCGAAAGGGAATTGAAGCAGATCTAGAGATTTCGGAAGCAAGGAGCGAGAGAGGGGATCTGGAGCAAGATGAAGGAAAGCAATGAAGGCAAGTGTTGCCCATGCTAGCCTTTTTGTCAGACGGGCAGTTGCCGAGGTAGCATGTGGAAGCGGAGATGCCCATGTTCAATCAATCGCCATGCGCCAACCGTGACCGCTGGTTGTTGGGGCCCGCGGCGCTCCACACTTGCCCTTTGGCTTCGCCTCGAAGCCAAGCCCGAGCGCGCCTTGGACCCGGGGGCTACTGTCGATGTCCTGGGAACGGGGTCCCCAGACTTGCCTGCATGCGGCCCACGGCGTGGCTCCACCAGCGGCCCTGTACGGCCCATCTTCACCAGCAAACACTCAAGACCCTCATGAGGCGGACGACACAAGACCTCCTCGAGGGCAGCTTCACTAGGCTGGCTCGCGAGGGGCGGAGAGATCAAGGCAAGGGACACCTCGCGAGGTTTCTGTGAGGCAAGCCATGACGACTGGAGCCAGGCGCGCGCCAGCGCGCAGTGTCCTCGTTTCCTCTTTGGTCCTAAAGGGGCAAGCGCGGGCGAGGAGTCCCGAGGCATCAGGCAAAGGTTTCCATATCGGTGCAACGAGACCAAGACCAGCAGGACGGCAGGATGGAGGTCACCGTGGAGCCCAAGACTGTGTCACCACCAGAGCCTTTGGCAGGCGAAGACCACCTTTAGTCAGGATAACTTGTACTAGTTGTCTCCCTTCGAATTTGGCCATTGTGGGATCCCTACCCACTCAATATTTGGGAAGAGGACCAGGGCCTCTACAAATAGGACTAGCCACCATTGTAGAAGAAGGGCGGAGAACGGACAGATCATCTAGATCATCCTCAACCACACAAGTTCACCAAGCACAAGAACACCTCTCCTCAGGAGGTTGTTCTTCCCTTCTAACTATTCATCCTCAGCCCAAGAGGCAATCCACCACACCACACTGGAGTAGGGTATTAAACCACATCGGTGGCCCGAACTAGTATAAACTCTTGTGTCTCTTGTTCTTTGGGTTCGTCGAGCTAGGTCGTGAGATCATGATATGTGCGCGCTAGAGGGGGGAGAGATCTTCGTGCGCACCCCAGTGTTCGAACCTCAAGGGTTTTGCCAGAACCCGAAATCCGACACTCAGTTCGGTTGCATATTGAAAACAAAAGAGAAAATACTCGACAAGTTATGTCCTACCTCTCCTGGAAGATGCTCAGCGTCAAATGGCAAGATTTGTTTGGATCCACGCGGGTTTTCATGAGCTCCAGTGATGCTCCTGAGCCACTGTGCCATGGTCTCCTCCTTGACTTCCTCTGGATGGGTCCGAGCGGTGTCGTCTGCACCTGAATACAGCCACATGGGGTGGTCACATGCTTGTGGAGGCTAGATGTGTCGACCGAGGAACACTTCGAACAAATCCAAGCCTATCACCCGCCCCGCCCCGGATCAACTCAACTACAACATCTACCAGAATACCCACCTCAGCTTTCTCCTCCTCGTCCACAATCAGCGAGCGAGGATCACTGAGTCTCTCCGACGTGTAAATAGGAAGGCCGGTCGACGAACCAAGGGTCAAAACATCATTGCAGTAGAACCAGGTCGACTGTCAACCCCTAACCGACTCGGGAAAAGTCATGGAAGGGAAGGCACTTCTACCTCTCATCTAGACACCTAAAACCCCACATAGCTGTATCACGTGGGTCTTTCGTCACTCGAATTCGCTTTCTTAACCGACTGAGCGGCATGTGAAGATGTGTTTGAACAACCCCCAGTGGGGGCAACAACCCAAGAAATTCTCACACATTGACACGAAGGTAGAGAGGTATGATATAGCATTCTGGGGGAGGTGGTGGATTTGGGCACCGAAGAAATTCAAGAAACCACAGAAAAATGGATGAGCGGGCAAGGAGAAACCTATCTCTACGTGAGTGAGGAGGAGAACCCCTTCTTCGGGGCGTGGTGCAGGCTCAATCCCCCCTTCCGACAGCCTTCAGAACTGGGGACCAGTAGGCTGTTGGCGGTGAGCCCCTCGAGGTCCTTCGCCATGATCGTTGAGGGGATCCAGTCACCCTAGACCCAGCCCGGTGGCAGAGTGGGTTGGGAACTCTACGCCTTCTTCCCCTTGGCCACCTTCTTGGCGTGCTTCAGCACCTTTGTCTTGTCCTTCGCCATCTCCACGGTGGTCGTCTGAGCCGAGCGACGCGGCGCGGAGCTAGGCGGAAGAAGCAGAGAGGTAGGATGGAAAGGGGAAAAGAGGGAAGCACCGTTGCAACCCTCGACCGCGTCATCCTTTATATCCGTGCATCCAAGTCACTAACTTGTGGGCCAGCAGGATCTCAGCACACCCCGCAGTCGGTGCATGCTCGATACATGGCGATAAAGGGGGCACGAAAATCAAGGAGTCCCTTCCCACTTGCCCTGCTTACCGTGCTGCAACCGGCCCACGTGCTTCTCCAAATTTTCGAATCCCATGAAATCCGGATCCAGCAAATCAATCGATTGCGTCAGAGATATCCATACTCAGTCAGGTCGACGTCCTGCCACTTGTTTCACTCGGACACTCAAGAAGCCAGAATCGATCATGGCGACTAGCGGAGGATTAAGATCTCGCGTACCTTCACACTCCTAAAAAATGTCTTCGAGACATTGAGTCGGGTCGAAGTCAGCTCCAACCCCTCCTCACTCAAACCTCGATCCATTCGGGGGCTAATGACGATGACATGTACTTGGGGTAGGGTCCTAGACCTGACTAGATGTCTTACCCAAGGACACTACGCAAAGAATCCAAGACCTGCAAAGTTGGAAAGGGGATACAGAGTGAAATGACCACAGTGTGTGATATGTCTCCGTTGTATCTATAGTTTTTGATTGTTTCATGCCAATATTATACAACTTTTACATACTTTTGGCAACCTTTTATATGATTTATTGGACTAACCTATTGATCCAGTGCCCAGTGCTAGTTCCAGTTTTCTGCATGTTTTTTGTATCGCAGAGTATCCATATCAAACAAGTCCAAATGCAATAAAACTGTACTGAGAATTATTTTGGAATATATGTGATTTTGGGGAGTTGGAACACCGCAAACGGAGGCCCACACAGCCCACAAGACACCAGTGCGTGCCAGAGGCCCCTAGCGCATGGTGGTGGATTGTGCCCTCCTCGAACATCGGTTGGAGATCTACTTCGGGCGCAAGGAAGCTTATATCCGGAAAAAATGTGTTAAAATGCAATCAAAGTTAGGGATCTCCCAAAATATAAGAAACGGTTTTTGGCCAGATCAGGGAACGCGAAACAGAAGAGAACAGAGAGGAGATCCAATCTCGGAGAGGCTCCCGACCCTCCGCCGCCATGGAGACCAAGGACCAGAGGGGGAACTCTCCTCCCATCTAGGGCGGAGGCCAAGGAAGAAGAAGAAGAAGAAGAAGGGGGGCTCTCTCCCCCTCGCTTCTGGTGGCGTCGGAGTGCCATCGGGGCAACGATCGAGACGGCGATCTACATCAACAATCTTGCTACCGTCAACACCAACTCTCCCCCCCTCTATGCAGCGGTGTAATACCTCTTCTCCCTGCTGTAATCTCTACTTACACATGGTGCTCAACTCCATTTATTATTTTCCAATTATCTATGGTTATCCTATGATGTTTGGGTAGATCCATTTTGTCCTGTGGGTTAATCATGAACTTGGTTGGTATGATTGTATATTTTATTTATGGTGTTGTCCTACGGTGCCCTCCATTCTCGCGCAAACGTGAGGGCCCCCGCTGTAGGGTGTTGCAATATGTTCATGGTTCGCTTATGGTGGGTTGCAAGAGTGACAGAAGCTTAAACCCGAGTAGGTGGGCTATGGCGTATGGGAGTAAAGAGGACTTGATACTTAATGCAATGGTTGGGTTTCACGACCTTAATGATCTTTAGTAGTTGCGGATGCTTGCTAGAGTTCCAATCATAAGTGCATGTGATCCAAGTAGAGAAAGTATGTTAGCTCATGCCTCTCCCTCATATAAAGTTGCAAGAATGATTACCGGTACTTGTTATCGATTGCCTAGGGACAAATAACTTTCTTGTTGACACAAACCCTTCTTACTAAACACCTAACTTTTATTATCTTGCAAAGTACTTCTAGTTTTATTCTTGCAAAGTAGTTCTAGCATCACACCTACAAATAGTTTCATACTTGTTTTCGGTAAAGCTAACGTCAAGTGTGCGCAGAGTTGTATCGGTGGTCGATAGAACTTGAGGGAATATTTGTTCTGCCTTTAGCTCCTCGTTGGGTTCGACACTCTTATTTATCGAAGAAGGCTACAAACGATCCCCTATACTTGTGGGTTATCAAGACCTTTTTCTGGCGCCTTTGCCGGGGAGCAATAGCATGGGGTGAATATTCTCATGTGTGCTTGTTTGCTTTATCACTAAGTAATTTTTATTTTGTGCTCTTGTTTTCTATCTTTAGTTATGGGTAGGAAATGCAAAATACCAAAAAAATTAGTTGTACCTACTAAACCAATGGTTGAAGAACCACCCAAAATATATCATACTACTGAAGCTTTCTACTTGGATCATCTTCGATCCATTTGTGCTCGTGCTGAAAACCCAACTAGCTTAGTTGAGGTAAAATCATTAGATGAGCATGCTTGTTTTGTGTGACATCATTTATCTAAAAAGGGAAACTTTTACAGCATCAAATTAATACTATGCAATGCTATGCTTGGAATTTATGTGAATTATATGATGTTACTTGTTGTTCTGAAGACCCTAAGAAACACCTTCCCTACCAATGTGAGTTTATTGATAATGGAATCGTATCTTCTTATGCCAAAGGTGTTTATAATTACTTTGATATTGAACAAATTGAAGAATTTGTTGCTTTTAAGCGTGCTTATGAAATTGCTTCTTTGATTGAAAAGTATGATGCTACTCTTTACAAATCTGAAAATCTTGCCATACTTAAATATTGTTATGATAATTATGCTTCTAATGCCTATGTTAAACCATATATTGAGGACTCCTCCAGTGTCCAAGAAGAGACTAACATTTTGCAAGAGTCTATGGAAGAAGAAATTGATGGAACTGCAAGCTCATTGGATGAAAAAGATGATGAGGAGAGCGAAGAACAAAAGGAGGAAGAGCGGATTAGCTACCCGTACCCTCCTTCTAATGAGATTAACCCTCCAACTCATACATTGTTTAATGTCCCTTCGTGCTTACCGAAGGATGAATGCTATGATAATTGCTATGATCCCGTTGATTCATTTGAAATATCCCTTTTTGATGAACTTGATGCTTGCTATGCTTGTCGCCAAGATGCCAATATGAATTATGCTTATGGAGATGAACTTGTTGTAGTTCCTTATATTAAGAATGAAATTTTTGCTATTGCACCCACACATGATAGTCCTATTATCTTTTTGGATTCTCCAAACTACTCTATATCAAAGAAGTTTGCACTTATTAAGGATTATATTGATGGGTTGCCTTTTACCGTTGCACATGATGATTTTGATGAATATAAAATGCATGTGCTTGGTGCTCCTACTTGCAATTATTATGAGAGAGGAACTACATCTCCGCCTCTTTATGTTTCCAACACGATAAAATTGCAAGAAACTGATTATGCTATGTATTGGCCTTTACTTGATGTGCATGAATTGTTCTTTTATGACATGCCGATACATGGGAAGAGAGTTAGACTTCGTCATTGCTTGATATATGTTGCTTTGTGCTCACCACTAAATGCTAAATCATTGTTGATTAAAATTGGCTTTGATATACCTTGGGATCCGGGTGGATTCATTATTTGAGCACTTTATGCCTAGCTTAATGGCTTTAAAGAATGCGCTGCCAGGGAGACAACCCGGAAGTTTTAGAGAGTCATTTTATTCTGTTGAGTACTTTTATATAGTTTAAAAACAAAAAATAGAGGGGAACCCAAAACTTTTCAAAAAGGAAATAGGAAGTGAGAGAGACAAGCATTGTTGAAGTGGGGGAGCTCCTTGAACTTTGTTCATGCTCACGGAAACTTTGTGAATCTTAAATTACAGAAACTTTTAAACAAAAATAATTGTCCCCTTGTACAATTCCATTATTATAAAAATAATGTGCCAAGATTTGCCTTTATGATTATTAAATTGCTCGTTGGTTTGTGCGGTGCAAAACAGAAACTTTGGCTGTAGTGCTCGATTTTACATTTTTTACTGGAACGTCAAACGGTTCTGAAACTTTTTGTACTGTATTTACATACAAAATGTTTATTTTGTCCTAATTGTTTCAGAATTTTTTGAGTTACAGAAGTATGGTGGATTTTCAAATCTTTATAGACTATCCTGTTTTCACAGATTGCTGTTATAGCTTCATTATTTGCGTATGTTTGAATTCTTGTTGAAGCCTCCTTGACTTGGGGCCATAGAATTGTGATAGCATACAGTGGGTAATGTTTGTTTATAATTATACAATAATGTTACAGAAGTACATGATGGGATTTCATTGTCATATTCACTAACCACGCCACTAAAAGTTTGGTTAAGTTTTGTGTGGATGAAGTGTTCGAAGATCGAGGAGGTCTCGATGTGAGGAGAAGGAGGAGAGGAAAGAGCTCAAGCTTGGGAATTCCCAAGGCACCCAAGTAAACATTCAAGGAGACTCAACAGTCTAAGCTTGGGGATGCCCCGAAAGGCATCCCATCTTTCTTCAACAAGTATCGGTATGTTTTTGGATTCGTTTCGTTCATGTGATATGTTCAAATCTTGGAGCGTCTTTTGTGTTTATTTTTCACTTTTCTTTTATGCACCATGCTGGTATGAGATATTCTATGGTTGAATTGTAGAATCCTCATTGCACTTCACTTATATCTTTTGAGTGTGGCTTTATAGAATACTTCACGTGCTTCACTTATATCATTTGAAGTTTGGATTGCATGTTTCTCTTCACATAGAAAACCGTTGTTTGTAGAATGCTCTCTTGCTTCACTTATATTTATTAGAGCATGATATTTTGTAGAAATAATTAAACTCTCATGCTTCACTTATATCTATTTAGAGAGTCAACAAGAATTGGTCAATTGCATGGTTAGTCATAAAATCCTACATAAAACTTATGGATCACTGAATATGATATGTTTGATTCCTTCCAATAGTTTTGCGATATAGAGATGGAATATGTGGGAAGTACTAGTAAATGGTTGTGTTTAGTAGGAATATTGATGTTAAGGTTTGTGATTCCCGAAGAATGCACGTATAGTCTCTCATTATGCTATGAAGTTGGAGCATGATTTATTATTGATTGTCTTCCTTATGAGTGGCCGTCGGGGACGAGCGATGGTCTTTTCCTACCAATCTATCCCCCTAGGGGCATGCGTAGTAGTACTTTGCTTTGAGGGATAATAAAATTTTGCAATAAGTATATGAGTTCTTTATGACTAATGTGAGTCCATGGATTATAAGCACTCTTACATTTCCGCAATTTGCTAGCCTCTACAGTACCGTGCATTGCCCTTTCTCACATCGAGACGTGGTGGAAACTTCGCCGGTGCATCCAAACCCCATGATATGATACGCTCTATAACACATAAGTGTTATTATATCTTCCTCAAAACAGCCACCATACCTACCTATTATGGCATTTCCATGGCCATTCCGAGATATATTGACATGCAACTTCCACCGCTTCCGTTTGATGACTTGAGCATTCATTGTCATATTGCTTTGCATGATCATATAGCTGGCATAGTAGTTGTGATGTAGGGTGGAACCCTAGATGGCCGATCTTTCACGAAAGGAGCGGATCCCTACGAGGAACACGAAGAACACGAGGGGAAACACAAGAGAAACACTCAACCAACAAGAAATAGATCACACATGTGCTAGATCCTCGAAACACAAAGAGAGATACAAGATCCAAAGTCAACAACGGACGATACACAGTAATCGGTTCTTCTCCGTGAGGAGGTCTTGATGGGGCCACCCAAGAGGGGGCCTTGAATCCAAGGGGATCTTCTCCGTAGAGGGTCCGCGGTCTCTCTCGTGGAGTAGATCCGTAATGGATGAGCGTAGCTCTATCTCTCAAATGAGCTATCACAACACTAACCCTAACTAGGAGGAGGTGGAGGAGTATATATAGTCTAGGCGAATGAAAGGGTAAGTGGCTTCGGCCCAACACACGGGCGGACGCACAGGCGTCGGACGTCCGACGGGTATCGGACGTCCGGTGGCTCGCGAGGGTCCGGTTGTTCGGTGCATGTCGGACGTCCAGCGTTTTGGCTCTGGACAGGTGGTGTCGGACGTCCGGTCGGCGTCGGTCGTCCGGGCGCTGGAGAGTGTCGGACGTCCGGTGTCTGGCGGTCATCCGGGCGCTGGGAGTCGTCGGACGTCCGGTGGCTCCGGTCGTCCGTAGATTCGGCTCGGGTCCTCAGGGGTCGGACGTCCAGGCTGGGCCGGTCGTCCGGTGGCTGTAGCTTCGCGCAGTCTTCCCTTGGTCCTTGTACTTCGCGTCCTCGCTAGCTGTTCCGTTGGATGTGGTGAATTTGTGGCTTTCCTCCAAGTACCTGATCATGCATAGAACACACGTTGGAGGTAGTAGCCATATCTCACATGTAGAAAGTGATGGTTTGGAGACGAGCGAGTTCACCTTGTGTCCAATGGCGTATGTTCGAGGTCTCGTCATATGTCCACTTGGGGTTTGGAGAGTAGTCGGAGTGTACATGGGGATGAACGTGGGATGCTCCGCATCATCTCCCCTCCCTTGGGAAGGATCCGACCTCGGATCGTGATCCTCATCACCATGGAAACGGTAGTCATGGACTGACATGTAGTTGGACGGAGTGGAAGACGTTGCGCAATCCAAGTACTCCAAGGTGTCGCCGGAGTGGTATACATGCAAAAAGAGCAAACACAAACGACACTCGGAAATACAATGGTTAGAGCACACAAAGTGTCCATCATGTAAGAATGAGTCCGTGCAACAAGATTGATCATGACAAGGTGCATGAAGCTTATCCAAAAGATATGGAAATGTATGCACAACATTCATGGTAGCAAAAGCAAGAATATGATGAATGCAACCATGGTGCAAAATGATGTCATAGTGAAACGGTTTATCAATTGCATGAATATGGCAATGGATGCTCAAGATGAGTATGTGATCATGCAATTGATGATGGGCAATATGATCATGATGTATGAATATGCCATCAAGAAAGATCACAACAAATTTGCTAAGGAAATGCACAAGCTCATATGTCATGGATGACATGGGAATACAAGATGCAACAAGGCAATCGTAATGGGAGTCAAACCATGCATGAGATGCAAATTTGTCATGTGTGTAAGATGTCCAATGAGCATGACAAGTGTGAGCACAATCAACAAATATGGAGGTGTTGGTGTACCAATGCTCGATGTCGTGGCATGAGTGGAGGTTCAAAGGTGCATCCAATAAGTCCGAGCGCTCCTCAACTTTAAGGTTCATGGGTTCCATCTCCAATGTCGGTCCTCCATCCAATAGATGTAACATGTAGACAAGAAGAAGGAAACAACAATGAAAGAATGACCCATCCAATATGCGTATTTGAGGATGGCTCAAAGGAAAGGAGTTCACCTTTAGGAGATTCTCGCAAATGTTGGTGTTGCACATCGTGTATGCCTTCACATGACCAAATTGTGTCATGACGGTATCGCCTTGTGAATCCTTCAACATGAAAGAACATGACAAACACTCGGAAAAACAAATGAGGTTAGCGGAAAACCTATCATTCGTGCGGTAAAATACCCAACAAGTGGATGCATCATGCTCATCATAAGAAAGGACAAGGGAGAATTTCATAGTACGGAGGCATATGATGTGAGAACAACCAAATAGAATAGGCACAAGCAAGCAAGCATGCATCACAAGATGTATCATGTGAGAGGCATGAACATATACGTTATCAACCCAAGAAAGCAAGTCATAATGGAACATGGGTGATGCGACAAAGCAAACAATCATGTGAATCAAGGCAAGCAAGCTAGTAGTGCGAAGATGCAACATACTAGAAGGAATCATGTCAAGTATGTCATGTGTGCAAATAGTGGTCATGAATAATGCACAAGACATATCACAAGCATGAAGGCAAGATATGAGGAAAATAGCATCAATAGCATGAGGCACATGATAAACATGGCAATAGCAACAAGGATCTTCACCAAGCATGCAAATACACATAGGAGTAGCATAATGATGAATCATGGGTAGATGCAAGCAAGGGTCACAATTGCATGGCAAAGGCATAGAAGCAAGCATAGCATGCAAAGTGAACACGGTAAAATGAGCAAGAAGCGAGAAGCGCTATATACCCCATAGCCGTGTGAGAGCCAAGTGAAAGAGATGCGCGTAGTCGTTGCGCGAAGAGAGTGGTGGAAAGGATAGTTCACGGGATCCCAAGTCATCTTTGCTCACAAGAGCTCGTTTCGTCAACTCTTGGGATCGAGTGGTTGACGGGTATACGGGAGTACCTACACAAAACAAAGACAAAGGGAAAATTGTGTGTGCGTGGTAGATGTACACATCATCCATCATGATGCGCACGTGCTTGTGTTGGTTAGCACAAAATAGCGAATGCTCAAATAAATGAGATGCGTGATATAGAAACATGTCATCCATCATGATAGGTTTGTTGTTATGTATAGCATAATGGAGACTCAAATTGTGTAATGCATCATGGGAAATATCTAGAGCATTGTTATTCATGGAATGCATATGGTGCGCACAAGGGATGTAATTATGCGACACACAATAATTTTCATGGCATGGCATATGAGATGAATTGCGCAAATCATGTAAAGGAAGCATGGCAATATCATCGCATGAAAAACAAAAGCCAATGACCATCATCTCGTCATCTATACCGTAAGTGCAAATGGGATTTATGTGAATGGGGCATGCATAGTCACTATGTTGGGATTGAAATGAGGCAATATGGGATATCTCACTCACAGCATATGACAAGGTTAATGGATTGTCAAGCATGATGTGACCAAAAGAATTTTCACATGATATCCTATGAAGCATAGCATCACAACTAGGCAACTCAACATGCTCATCATCATATTTATCATAAATTGGTAAGTCATGACATGAAGAAGTCGCACTAGCATGAAGCATGGGTATAGGTGTGTCAACATCATGCAAGCAATCATTCATAAAATAGTCCACTAGTGGGACAAGAGAAGTACCATCACCTATGTTACCTTTGGAGCGTCGCTCATGTGTTGTAGGTGAGGTGTTGAAAATCATCTCGTTGTCATCTTCATCTTGATGGAACCATGTGGGGGGTGCATCATCGTCCACCATGGCCATCATTGTCTCCATTGGGGGTATGGACTCGTCGAGGGTAGGCATGTCGTCAAGTAGGAGACCTAGCACCAAAGAAGAAAACACACTAGGAGTAGAGGTTAAGTCGTTAGAAATCAAAGTGGCCTCACATGCCGTGTCAACTACCTCGCTCACTAAGTGTTGTGGCTCACTCACTCCCTCTCAGATGCTCTCACTCATATGGTTGGTGGAGTCACTCAAATGGCGCTCAACCTCACATAGGAATTGTGGCAACACATCACATATGGGGCTAGTGGTGAAGTCACTCTCACTCTCAATATGGTGGCTAAAGTCACTCAAGTCATCACATGTCGCCGTGGTCGAAGGGAAAATCCCATGCTCAACCGTCTCGTAGTCATCGTCGTGGATGAAGGCCGAAGATGGCACAACATCACTCTCGTCGTGGATGAAGGCCGAAGATGGCACATCATCACTCTCGCCTCCTAAGATGGAAGCATCATCCTTGCTCGCCACCGTGTCGCTCGCCTCCAAAGCTTGGTCCTTGAGGGTCTCCGTAGTCGTACTCGTCGTCGCACCGTCTTGAAAAAGAGTCATGGAGGACTCGGCATCGTCAATGCCACAAAGAGGGATGGCGTCGGACTTGGGAGTATCATCTTGGAGCTCGTCGGGCTTGGACATCGTGGTGGTACTAGCCTCATGCTCGTTCTCATGGAGCTTGGTCGTCGTGAAATGGGCTTGGGGTAGAGAAACTTTGGCCTTCATGAGTTCTTGTTCCGCCTTGATAGCACCAATGTAGTTGTCGTTGAGGGACTTGTAGTTCTCGAGGAAGATCGTCTTGGAGATGTCGTTGTGTAATCCCATCATGAAGTGGAACTTCATCAAAATGGGGTCGTCCACGCCGGCTCGTCGCAAGGCAATCTTCATCTCCTTGAAGTACTTGTCGATGGACTTGGATCCTTGGATGGTGTTCTCCAATTGGCGTTGAAGTTGTTCCATGTAGGTTGGAGGCACAAACTCTCGCCGCAAAGCTCTCTTCGTCTTGGGCCAACTCATGTCGTAGCTCTCCGAAGGTGTGTGAAGCCACCATGTGGATGCGTAGTCGTGGAGGTTCCTTGTGGCGCACTTGATCTTCGGGAGGGACTTGATGTAGCTTGAGGTAGTCGTCCATCAAACGCTCCCACTCGAGATACTCCTTGGGTTCTTGAGTCCCATAGAAAGGAATCGTGTGGTCGATGTCGAGGTCGTAGTAGCTCGTGGAAGTCGCGGACTTGAGCTTGGGGAGCTTCTCTTGAGCGTAGTCTTGAGGTGCTTGTTGGCGAAGATGCCATATATCCAAAGGCGAAGATGCCTTGAAGTCGCTTGGCGAATATGCCAAAGTGGTTGGTGTAGCCGTAGCTCCGTATTGGTGGTGCTTGTCTTGCAGTCTTCTCTTGTGGTCATGAAGTTTGGACTTGGCGTGAAGTAGGGCTTGTTGCGACTTGTAGGTAGGTGCATCTCGAGCATCTTCATGATGATGTTGTCGTTGTCGTGCTTGAGCTCGACGTAGATGTCGTTCGTCGTCGTCGTGCACATGTTGCTTGGAGGTGACTTGCCCTTCATGACGAGATGGATCACAAATGTGATGGTGGTCGCCATGGAGATGTGGACGAGGACGACTTGCGCTTGCATCATTTTTGTGCTCTGAAGATTTGTGACTTGAACGTCGCCGCCTTGAGGATGATGAAGGGGAAGAACGGTTGATCAACAAGGTCTGAATCTCCTCCATCCTTGCATCTTGCTCCTCCTTTCGTGCGGAAAGCTTGTTGTTGATGTAGTTATACACGTCGTCGTTGTTGTGGAAGACCGGAGATGAAATGCCTTGCCTATCCATCACAAGATTCGAGCTAATATGAGTGGAGAAAGAGAAGAACGAATACCAAATGTACCTTGATCGAAGTTGAAAGTGGATCAATGATCACTCCAATGAGGACAAGGAAATAGCACAATTGGTACCAATTCTTGTCGGTTTCTCACACCTACACAAGTAAGGCTTATGGTGGAGCTCGGTGAGGATAGTGGCACAAAAATTTGATGTAAAATGTTAGCAAGAGTCAATAATGTTGAAAGAGATTCACAAATTCGCAAGTGTAACAAGTAGACCAATAGCAATATGTGGCACACGGAAACACACACACGGATAGATAAATGGGGTCGTGCAACCAAGGATGAGCACAAAATGTGGAATCCACGGAAAACGCTCGTGTTGCACAACTCAAGAGAGACGCTAGCACGATTGCTCTATAGGCGGATACGACACTTGTGCACAACCTATAAGATGCAAAATGGATAACTTCTATCCCAAGTATGCTATGTATGTATGGTTCTCGGTGTTTCTCACAAGGTGATCCAAGATGATCTGAAATGACAATCTTATGTGGTATGATGCTATGGCACTTGCTTACAAGCTTCTTTGCTCTTTCTCTTTTTCTTAAAAGCTTATTCTCCTTTTTTTGTATGGCCACTTTTGCACAATGCACAAACCAAGATAGCTATTGTGTATATGCGGGAACAAACTTGAGGCCAACGAGATGATATGATGCCAATATGATATGGTATGTATGCAATGTATGGTGTAGATCACTAATGTGCAAAAGTAACGTTGCCGGCAATACTCAAATGGCTAGTCTCGATAGGCAAGTGACGCAAAATGGGCTAGGGGTTAACAATGCAATTGCAAGGGGAATGTACAATGGAGGGGTACCACGATACCAAGATGATATGGAGGTTACCGTCCGCGGTGATGATGAGTGGCGGTAATCTTGATGGAGATACCAAGATGATGGAGACTCGTCCCTAAGTAGCCGAAACACCTTAGGAAACGGAAAAACCGCGAACTCAAAATCTCAAACGTCAAATGGTGGTAGCGGAATGCGGTGATGTTGCACTAGGCAATGCGGAAGTGGAGGTTATGGTGGTGGACTATACACGGTGTCGGAGTTGAAAGCACGGTCCCTAAGTAGCCGAAACACCTTAGGAGACACAAATCACAACACAAACAAAATTGGATTAAGTTGGGGTGGCGGAAGTGTATAGTGGTCAAGCCTATGCGGAAGTGGTGGTGGTGGTTGAAGAAGAAGCAACTGTCCCTAAGTATCCTAGACACCTTAGGAGACTCAAATCACTCCTCTAGCAACCACTAATGCGATGGGGAACAAAATTGGTTAGGTTGGGAAGTCGGAGATGGTGTAGTGGATGATGTGGTGGAAGCCCTAGGCAAAGATGCCAAAATTGTCAAAATTTTATGGAGTCAAAAGATGTTGGTGGTATTTTTGTGGGAAGTAGGATGTCAAGAGCTTAAAAATGAGCTAAAGAACTTCAAAATCGGAGTTCGGATGAATTAGTTATGGCCGAAACAAAAATCAGCCGAAGTCAATTTTTACAGGTAGCGGACGTCCGCTAATGGACGGATGTCCGGTGGCCGGACGTCCGATGAGCTCGGAAATCCGCTAATTTCCATCCAGGTTAGGGGTTCCGGTCGTCCGGTGGATGACGGACGTCCGGTAAAGTGACGGTCGTCCGGTGGTCGGGGTCAACGCGAGATTTTAGATCCGGGACGCGATTTTGGGTGGAATTTGGGGATTTTGGGGTCAAAATTGATGAGATTTCGTGGATGGAAAGTGGGGAAAATTGGGGAAATGCTAGATCCACTCGAAACCAAGCAAATCCATGGATCAAAATCAACAAAACATCATCAAACCAACAAATCACAAAAAAAAATTGGGGCTATTTTTGGTGGGGATTTTCGAAATTGGGGAAGAACACAACAAAATTAGGCTAGAAAACACAACGGGGAGGCTCCAAATTCGTGATAAACCTAAGCTCTGATACCAAGATGATGTAGGGTGGAACCCTAGATGGCCGATCTTTCACGAAAGGAGCGGATCCCTACGAGGAACATGAAGAACGTGAGGGGAAACACAAGAGAAACACTCAACCAACAAGAAATAGATCACACATGTGCTAGATCCTCGAAACACAAAGAGAGATACAAGATCCAAAGTCAACAACGGACGATACACGGTAACCGGTTCTTCTCCGTGAGGAGGTCTTGATGGGGCCACCCAAGAGGGGGTCTTGAATCCAAGGGGATCTTCTCCGTAGAGGGGCCGCGGTCTCTCTCGTGGAGTAGATCCGTAATGGATGAGCGTAGCTCTATCTCTCAAATGAGCTATCACAACACTAACCCTAACTAGAAGGAGGTGGAGGAGTATATATAGTCTAGGTGAATGAAAGGGTAAGTGGCTTCGGCCCAACACACGGGCGGACGCACAGGCGTCGAACGTCCGACAGGTACTGGACGTCCGGTGGCTCGCGAGGGTCCGGTCGTCCGGTGCATGTCGGACGTCCGGCGTTTTGGCTCTGGACAGGTGGTGTCGGACGTCCGGTCGGCGTCGGTCGTCCGGGCGCTGGATAGTGTCGGACGTCCGGTGTCTGGCGGTCGTCCGGGCGCTGGGAGCCGTCGGACGTCCGGTGGCTCCGGTCGTCCGTAGATTCGGCTCGGGTCCTCGGGGGCCGGACATCCGGGCTGGGCCGGTCGTCCAGTGGTTGTAGCTTCGCGCAGCTTCTTCTCTTGGTCCTTGTACTTGGCGTCCTCGCTAGCTGTTCCATTGGATGTGGTGACTTCGTGGCTTTCCTCCAAGTACCTGATCATGCATAGAACACACGTTGGAGGTAGTAGCCATATCTCACATGTAGAAAGTGTTGGTTCGGAGAGGAGCGAGTTCACCTTGTGTCCAATGGCGTATGTTCGAGGTCTCGTCATATGTCCACTTGGGGTTTGGAGAGTAGTCGGAGTGTACATGGGGATGAACGTGGGATGCTCCGCATCAAGTTGTGGCTCAGCCACCGTGCCTCATTTTTCATACATGTTATGCTAGATCATTGCACATCCTGGTGCATGCCAGAGGCATTCATATAGAGTCATACTTTGTCATAGGTATCGAGTTGTAACTTTTATTTCTTTTGAGTTATAAGTAAATAGAAGTGTGATGATCATCATTATTCATTTTTAGAGCAGTACCCCAGTGAGGAAAGTATGATGGAGACTATGATTCCCCCACAAGTCAGGATGAGACTCCGGACAATGAGAGAAAAAGGAAAAGGAAAGGAAAGAAAAGAAAAAAAAGAAAAAAAGAGAAGGGGCATTGTTAGTATCCTTTACCACACTTGTGCTTCAAAGTAGCACCATGTTTTTCATTTGGAGAGTATCCTATGTTGTCACTTTCATATACTAGTGGGAATTTTTTATTATAGGATTAGATGCACACCCACTTAGTTTTCATACTGAGATTTCATACACTTATAGCTCTTAGTGCATTTGCTGCATGGCAATCCCTATTCCTTGCATTGATATCGATTGATGGGCATCTCCATAGCCCGTTGGTTAGCCACGTCGATGTGAGATTTTCTTACTTTTTGTCTTCTCTATATTTACCCCTATCATCATACTCTATTCCACCCGTAGTGCTATATCCATGGCTTGCGCTCATGTATTCCGTGAGGGTTGAAAAACCTGAAGCGCATTCAAAAGTATGAACCAATTGCTCGGCTTGTCATCGGATTTGTGAATGATAAATACTTTGTGTTAAGAAGACAGAGCATGACAAGACTATATGGTTTCGTAGGGATAGCTTTCTTTAGCGTTGATATTTTGAAAGACATGATTGTTTGTTGGGATGCCTGAGTATTGATGTCTTTATGTCAAATTATAGACTATTGCTTTGAATCACTTATGTCTTAATATTCATGCTATGATTAGATATATGATCAAGTTTATGCTAGGTAGCATTCCACATCAAAAATTATCTTTTTTATCATTTACCTACTCGAGGACGAGCAGGAATTAAGCTTGGGGATGTTGATACGTCTCCGTCGTATCTATAATTTTCGATTGTTTCATGCCGATATTATACAACTTTTACATACTTTTGGCAACTTTTTTATATGATTTATTGCAACCCTCAACCGCGTCGTCCTTTATATCCATGCGTCCGAGTCACTGACTTGTGGGCCAGCAGGAACTCAGCACATCCCGCAGCCGGTGCCTGCTCGATACATGGAGATAAAAGGGGCTGCGAAAATCGAGGAGTCCCTCCCCACTTGCCCCGCTTACCGTGCTGCAGCCGGCCTGCGTGCTTCTCAAATTTTCGAATCCCGTGAAATCCGGATCCAGCAAATCAATCGATTGCGTCAGAGATATCCATACTCAGTCGGGTCGACGTCCTGCTACTTGTTTCACTCGGACACTCAAGAAGGCAGAATCAATCATGGCGACTGGCGGAGGATTAAGCAGCTCGCGTACCTTCACACTCCTAAAAAATGTCTCCGAGACATTGAGTCGGGTCGAAGTTAGCTCCAACCCCTCCTCACTCAAACCTCGATCCATCTGGGGGCTAATGACAATGACATGTACTTGGGGTAGGGTCCTAGACCTGTCTAGATGTCCTACCCAAGGACACTACGTAAAGAATCCAAGACCTGCAAAGTTGGAAAGAGGATACCGACTGAAACGACCGCAGTGTGTGATACGTCTCTGTTGTATCTATAATTTTTGATTGTTTCATGGCAATAATATACAACTTTTACATACTTTTGGCAACTTTTTATAAGTTTTATTGGACTAACCTATTGATCCAGTGCCCAGTGCCAGTTCCTGATTTCTACATGTTTTTTGTATCGCTGAGTATCCATATCAAACGAAGTCCAAATGCAATAAGATTTTATGGAGAATTATTTTGGAATATATGTGATTTTTGGGAGTTGGTATCACTGCAAACAGAGGCCCACACAGCCCACAAGACACCAGGGCGCACTAGAGGCCCCTAGCGCGTGGTGGTGGGTTGTGCCCTCATCGAGCGTCGGTTAGAGCTCTACTTTGGGCGCAAGGAAGCTTATATCCGGAAAAAAATCGTGTTAAAATCTCAGTGCAATCGGAGTTACGGATCTCCCGAAATATAAGAAACGGTTTTTGACCAGATGAGGGGAACGCGAAACATAAGAGAACAGAGAGGGAGATCCAATCTTGGAGGGGCTCCCGCCCCTCCGCCGCCATGGAGGCCAAGGACCAGAGGGGGAACTCTCCTCCCATCTAGGGGGGGCAAGGAAGAAGAAGAAGGAGGAGGGGGCTCTCTCCCCCTCACTTCCGGTGGCGTCGGAGTGCCGCTGGGGCAACGATCGAGACAACAATCTACATCAATAATCTTGCTACCGTCAACACCAACTCTCCCCCCCCCCTCTATGCAGAGGTATAACACCTCTTCTCCCCACTGTAATCTCACTTAAATATGGTGCTCAACTCCATATATTATTTCCCAATGATCTATGGTTATCCTATGATGTTTGAGTAGATCTGTTTTGTCTTGTGGGTTAATCGTGATCTTGGTTGGTATTATTGTATATTTTATTTATGGTGTTGTCCTACGGTGCCCTCCGTTCTCGCGCAAACATGATAGCCCTCGCTGTAGGGTGTTGCAATATGTTCATGGTTCGCTTATGGTGGGTTGCGAGAGTGACAGAAGCTTAAACCCGAGTAGGAGTAGGTGGGCTATGGTGTATGGGATAAAGAGCACTTGATACTTAATGCTATTGTTGGGTTTCACGACCTTAATGATCTTTAGTAGTTGCGTATGCTTTCTAGAGTTCCAATCATAAGCGCATATGATCCAAGTGGAGAAAGTATGTTAGCTCATGCCTCTCCCTCATATAAAATTACAAGAATGATTACCGGTACTTGTTATCGATTGCCTAGGGACAAATAACTTTCTTGTTGACGTAAACCCTTTTTCTAAACACCTAACTTTTATTATCTTGCAAAGTACTTCTACTTTTATTCTTGCAAAGTAGTTCTAGCATCACACCTACAAAATAGTTTCATACTTGTTTTCGATAAAGCAAACGTCGAGTGTGCGTAGAGTTGTATCGGTGGTCAATAGAACTTGAGGGATTATGTGTTCTACCTTTAGCTCCTCATTGGGTTCGACACTCTTCTTTATCGAAGAAGGCTACAAACGATCCCCTATACCTATGGGTTATCAGTGTGCAAGTCACTCGACAGAAGATCCACTCGGTTACTCCATCCTCACTCGACCGCCATTATTCACTCAAAACACATGGTTTCACTCGAAGAACAGAAGACCTAGAGCCACCCCAGGATGGCAACGGTCATGCAATCAATTTGTCATTATAAAGATTATTGATTGCGGGCATTACCAATAATGTCCCGTCTTTATCATCTCATCGAACCCTTGCATAACTGAGGGCGGCCAGCGGACTCTATATAAGTGAAAGTGCAACTATCCCTGGGTGGTTTTGGTAATTCCTAACAACAAATAGCTCATTGAACTAATGCTCTTTCAAGATGATCATTTCAGAAAGTTCAATGATTGGCATGGCATGGACTAGGAATGTGGACCCCTCAAAATGCGAAGGACACACATTGGCTCAAGCTCAAGACTCTACCTTTTTCATTTTAGTGATCCAAGATCACATTGAGTCCATAGGAAAAGCCAATACTATTAAAAGGGGGTGAGGTTTTGCTTGATGGCTTGCTTGCTCAAAATGCTTAGTGATATGCTCCAAAAGCCCTCAACCACTTTCTCATATCCACATATGTCCCAAACCAAAAGTCAAACTCGGCCCCACCGATTTGATCTATCCGGCGCCACCGAGTTCATTTGACATAGCCCTAGCCAGAAACCCTAAACAGTTCGGTCTCACCGATAGGGATCTCGGTCTCACTGAAATGGGATTGCAAACTCTCAGTTTCCCTTCGTAATGTTTCGGTCTAACTGAGATAAGCGATCTGTTTCCCTTTCGTAACATTTCGGTCTCGCCTAAATGAGTGATTCGGTCCCACCGAGTTTGCCTGGCCAACTCTCTGTTTTCCTATTATAGAAATCGGTCTTACCGAGGTTATGTGATCGGTCTCACCGAGATAACATTATGCCCTAACCCTAACAAAATTGGTCCCGCCGAGTTGACATGTCAGTCCCACCAAAAAGCCTGACGTTCACATTTTGAACTAAATCGGTCTGACCGAGTTTCATGATTCGGTCTCACCGAGTTTGGTAAATTGTGTGTAACAGTTAGATTTTGTGTGGAGGCTATATATACCCCTCCACCCACTCTTCACTCATGGAGAGAGCCATCAGAATGTGCCTACACTTCTAGCATACATTTTCTGAGAGAGAACTACCTACTCATGTGTTGAGACCAAGATATTCCATTCCAACCACAATAATCTTGATCTCTAGCGTTCCCAAGTTGCTTTCCATTCAAATCATCTTTCCAAAAAATCCAAATCTGTGAGAGAGAGTTGAGTGTTGGGGAGACTATCATTTGAAGCACAAGAGCAAGGAGTTCATCATCAACACACCATCTATTACCTTTTGGAGAGTGGTGTCTCCTAGATTGGTTAGGTGTTACTTGGGATCCTCCGTCAAGATTGTGGAGTTGAACCAAGGAGTTTGTACGAGCAAGGAGATTGCCTACTTCGTGAAGATCTACCCTAGTGAGGCAAGTCCTTCCTGGGTGATGGCCATGGTGAGATAGACAAGGTTGCTTCTTCATGGACCCTTCGTGGGTGGAGCCCTCCGTGGACTCGCGCCGACGTTACCCTTCGTGGGTTGAAGTCTCCATCAATGTGGATGTATGATAGCACCACCTATCAGAACCACGCCAAAAATCTTCGTGTCTACATTGCGTTTTCTCCCTCCAAAATCCTCCCTTTACCTTCATATGCAAATGTTTTATATTCCGCTGCTATACTCTTAGACTTGCATGTGTAGGTTGATTGCTTGATTTGTGCTAAGTTGCTAAAATCTACCAATACTTAAAATTGGGAAAAGGCTAGATTTTTATTTGGTCAAGTAGTCTAATCACCCCCCCCCCTCTCTCTAGGCATACTTTCGATCCTACAAGTGGTATCAGAGCTTTGGTCTCCATTTCCCTTGATTTTCATAGCTTTGGTGATCATATCCTTGGTTTCACAACCTAGGAGAGTATGGCGTCTAGCGAGGGAAATTACCACCGTAGAGGTCCTTACTTTGATGGTACTAATTTTGCTAGTTGGAAGCATAAGATGAAAATGCATATTCTTGGACATAACCCCTTCGTTTGGGCTATTGTGTGTATTGGCTTGCAAGGTGAATTCTTTGATGGGAGAGAACCAAACCATGAAGCTAGCACGGAAGATTTGAAGATGCTACAATACAATGCTCAAGCTTGCGATATCCTCTTCAACGGATTGTGCCCCGAAGAATTCAACAAAATCAGCCGTCTTGAGAATGCAAAGGAAATTTAGGATACTTTGATTGACATGCACGAAGGTACCGACTCCATCAAGGAATCCAAATTGGATGTGCTCCAAAGTTAGCTTGACAAGTTCAAAATGAAGGATGGTGAAGGTGTCGCTGAAATGTACTCTAGATTTTCTCTCATCACAAATGAGATTGCCGGCTTAGGAAGTGAAGAGATGACTGATAGATTCATCATCAATAAGATCCTAAGAGCCTTGGATGGAAAATATGATACCGTGTGCACACTGATCCAAACGATGCCCAATTACAAAGATCTCAAACCAACAGAAGTAATTGGAAGAATTGTTGCTCATGAGATGTCACTCAAGGATAAAGAAGAGCTTCACAACAAGTCTAGTGGTGCTTACAAAGCCTCATGTGATGCTCCTACATCATCAAGTGAGAAACAAGCCTTCAATGAAGAATTGAGCCTAATGGTGAATAATTTCAACAAGTTCTAGAAGAGGAGAAGCAAAGAAAGAAGTTCCAAGTCAAGGTCCTACAATGACAAAAGATCTTCTAGTTGTGAGCATAATTGCTACAATTGTGGAAGACCTGAACACTACTCCAATGAGTGTACAGCTCCCTACAAAAGAAGAAAAGACTCACCCAAAAGGAGAAGTAGATGAGAAGAATCACCTCCAAGAGAGAGAAGGAGTAGAGATGATCGTTATGAATGAAGAACCTCCCAGAGAAGCAAGGATTTGGAAAGAAAGGACAGGTCATCAAGGAGCTACACAAAATGAAGACATCAAGTTCAAGTTGGTGAATGGATATCCGTCTCCGACTCCGACCATCACTCTGAAAGAAGTTATCACTCTGGCTCCGAATATACTCAAGATGAAGGTGTTGCCGGTCTAGCACTTGTGTCAACCAACTCCTATGACATATTTAACTCGCCAAATGAAGGAATTGGAAGATGCTTCATGGCTAAAGGCCCAAAGGTATCACACCCCGAATATGTTAATTTCAATGGCGATGAAGATGATTTGCTAGGTGATGATGATTTACTCGTTGACAAATCTAGTGATGAAAGCTATGATGAACTTGTTATTAATCATGCTAATCAAGATAAAACGAATGACGATGATAAGAAGGAGATTGAGCGTCTAACTAAAGAACTAAACACTCTTAAGTTAGCTCATGAAACTATCTTGGAAGATCATTGAGAGCTTTTAAAGACTCATGAGAAGCTACGCTTTAAAAATCTCAACCTTGAGAAAGAGCCTGGGTTCTTAAAAGCAATTAATGATGATCTTTGCAAGAAAAGTTCTTCTTACATTGCCAAGCATTTACTCTTGTCTACTTACATGCCACAAGTAAATTCTAGCAACAAGAGTAAGAAAGATTCTTCTTCTAGTAGTAACAATAATCATGCCAAATCCAATATTGTTGCTTCTAGTAGTTCTCTTGATTTCACTAATGGTTCTCTTAACCAAGTTACACTTGATCAAGAAAATAGCTTATTGAAGGGAATTATAGAGAAAGGTGTTTACAAGAGCCTTGCCGGCAGTAAGCAATTTGAGGAAATTGTACGCAAGCAAGGAAGACACCGGAAGAATCAAGGTGTTGGTTTTGAATGAAAGTTCAATTCCAATGGAGTTGAGTGGGAAGAAGATCAATACCCCAAGACGAAGTTTGTTCCTCAACAAGAGAAGTATGATCCTACTTCTTTCAATGGGACACAAGCTCAAGATGATCTTCCACCACAAGACCACAAGCAAAAAGGCAAGGACATGCTTCCAGAAGAGATTGATGCATTTGAAGAAGCTCCCAAGGCCTTGGTCAAGTGGGTTCCCAAGACAACATCAAGTTCTACTTCATCAAGTATGACTACAACTCCAAGGATTCCCATCAAGATGATGTGGATCCCAAAGAAGAATAACTAGAGAGCTCTTGAGGGTGACTTCGCCAACATATTTCACTCATATCATCTTGGCGAGGACAAGTGCAAACAACTTCCACATCTTGCACTAGTTGAAGGAGTCACAAACCCTCTTGTTGGTAAGACAAGGGACAAGGTAACCTAATGCTTTCATGTACATCACCTTGTGTGAACTACATTCTATGTCCATGGATATCTTTGTTTGTTCCTTGTGGGACTAACCCATGTAGGTATTTAAAGTGCAACTCACTCCATGTCAGGACCCCGATTCCAAGTCACATCGATCTAGCCGGTAACACCTCATATCACTTTGCGGCCTCACGCATGGTATCCCCACGGGGGTCACCTTACCAAGGCCCGGGACCGTTTGCGCCTTTTGGCTCACATATATGATAGTGTCGCTAGCATCCATATGACAGAGAACCCGGGCCGACATGGCTAGTCGTGAACCAAAGCGGCACAGACCTATGGGGACAGGCATACATGAATCACATCGAGCATGTCGGTCAACAGCGTGTGAAACCGGGTTGTAGCACTAGGCTTACAAGACTCCAGGGAACCCGGGCTGTAGCAGGCTAGGCAGGCCTCCGGATGTCACCGCGTGACATTTCCCCGAAGGGACAGACATAGGAATGAAGTGAAACGCATGCCGGCCAGTCAAGTGTCCTGAGCAGTAGTGCTGGGCTAGCTGGACTCCGGTGAACCAGGATGTAGCGGACTACTATGGCTCAAGGAGGCACTAGACTACATTTCCCCATAAGAGAGGCTGCCAAGGATAAACAACTAGATTGTCGGATCCCACACATACCAAGCATTTCAATCATACACACGATATGCTCGATATGTGTAAATACAACATGGCATCACAACAAAACTCTACAACTCAAGTACTTTATTTAAAGGCTCCGGAGAGCCATACATAAGATGTTCATACATGTAGGGGTCACATGACCCGACACTCAAGTCATACAAGCATACAAGCACATGCGGAAGCAAATAAGTCTGAGTACAGACACTAGAAAGAAAGAAGGCTTGACGAAGCATGTCTATCTACATAGGGCCCTCCATGGCCAGAATCATCACCTGGGTGGCAAGTTACTCATGGACGTCAAGGTCTACGTGAAACCCATCGGAGGGGGCGGTGTTGTCGTCTAAAAACAGTAATTAAAGCAACATGAGTACAAAGGTACTCAACAAGTCTTACAACAGATCCTACTATACATGCTTATTCTCAAGAAGGTGGTGGAGTTATTGCAGCAAGCCAGCTTTGACCCTTGGCTAAGCTATCCTACGAGACACCGTTGTAAAATAGTTTTCGCACATGAGTCCACTAATCACCAACACAATACTCCACCGGGGATCCTCCCTCGTCATCCTACGAGAGGGCCATCCTCGGTACTCACACTTATCTTGAGTCTTTTAGTAGTAACCATTAACTTGTCTATGAACTGTATAGGCAACCAAGCAGTCCTTTACCGCGGATGCGGTTATTCGAATAGTTTTATACCCTGCAGGGGTGTACTTCGTCACACATGTTTCCACCACTTAGCGTCTGCACACAACATGTGCTCGGCAAACTTCAAGCGAAAGCCGGCGTGGGTGTAGACCACGACCTGACTAACCACACAAGTCTCTAGTCCAGGTTTATCGCCTATTCGGATTCCATCCGCAAGGAAATCCGGCCGGGGTGTCCTCAACGGCCCCAAACGATGTGTACAAGGTCCCGAGACGCCAAACCGGCGCTCGGCATACCCGGCCACGGTGTATCTACCGCATCATAGCCAACCCCTAGGGTCAGCGCTACGCACGGCCGCCAACACATAACCTATAAACACCAGAAACTAGTTGCAACTCCTGGACAGACGACGAGAGGGGTCAGTAAGTCGAGCGGGGTCATATTTCAGGGCCCAATGTGTGGAAGTAGCTGAATCTTAAATCATGCATACATATCTCAGTTCTTAGGGAGGGCCTCAATGAAACAACCCACCATGTACTCCTACATGGCCTCTCATCGATACCTTTACCAAAACATGTTCAACACATCCCTCACATTACCGATGTAATCATTTCACTCTAGCCCATCACCCAGATGAACCAGACCTGACACAACTCTAAGCTTAGCAGGCATAGCAAGGTAGGAAACACATACATGGCTCAATCAACTCCTACACATGCTAGTGGGTTTCATCTAGTTAATGTGGCAATGACAGGTCATGCAGAGGATAAGGGTTCAACTACCGCAACACACAGCAGTTTGAAACGTTGTTGTCTTAATGCAGTAAATGAGAGCAGAAGCGAGAACATGGGATTGTATCGATATGATCAATGGGGCTGCTTGCCTGATGGAGTAGTAGTAGGGTACTGCCCTTCAGCTGGATACTCGGAAATATCCTCGGAGGCAGAACCTACCACGGAGGACACCACAGAACACGAACACAATCATCACATGGCAATATGCAACAATATGATGCATGCTATGACATGGCAATATGAGGTGTCATGCCTAATGCAATGTGAAACAAGTTGGTTTGGGTCCATTTGAATCAAAGATTCAAATGGAAGCTTATGTTTCTTAAGCCTTATAAGTGTATTACCTTGTTTCACCTAAACAGCAAGGTTAAATTGTTTTGTCATGCATGAAACCATTACAAACGGAAAGATTGAATTTTTTTGATCAAATTTCATATATAAATCTTTGCATTTGGAGTTACATATTAGAAGTTATGAATTTTTGAAGTTTGTAATATTTTTTGGAATTTCCTGTATAAGAATAATTCCAGTAATTGAGTTATTGCGTCAGCATTGCATCAGGGTGACGTCAGCAGGTCAAAGGCACCAGCCCAGGTCAAACCTGACCGGTGGGCCCCGTCTGTCAGTGTAACAACTAACTAACAGAGTTAGTTAGTGTTACATTAGCACTAAACTAGGTTAGTTAGGGCCTGGGCCCACATGTCAGTGAGTCAACCTATTAACTAAAGTAATTACCGTTAACTAATCTAATTCTAAATTAAACAGGGGCATGGCCCACACCTCAGTGACCCTGGGGGGGTCAAACTGGGTTAGCAGGGTCAAACTCACCGGCGTTTAGCCGCCGGCGAGGCCAGACGCGGCGGGGCAGTGCGGGTTTTGCACTCCAACGGCCAAATGGACGACGGAGACCTCCTACGCGTAGCTGGGAGCAAGCCGCGTCGAGTGGTGGCAATGGTTGGGCTCAGGGTCGCTGAAAACGACGCCGGCGACGAGCGTTGCGGCTGCCGGAGTTCGGGCGAGGTCGAACCAACCGCTAGGAGGCACAGCGAGGAGCATGCAGGGGTGCTATGGGCTCCCGCGAGTGCAGTGAAGGTGATGACGTGCTCGGTTGCGAGCTAACGTGGCTGTGTCCACGACGGCAACGTGCGGTGGCGGCGGTGGGTGCGGCCGAGCTTGGTGCAGTCGCTGCGGTGCTCGAGAAGGCAAACGGAGAGGATGGGGAGGCAGATGAGCTCACGGGGGTCACATCGAGGCAGATGGCGAGGTCAGGGACAAGCTGGTGCTGCGATGAAGGTGAAGGGGATCTCCGGTGGCCGGAGTTGGGGAAGACGGGGTCGGGGCGACTCCAGAGCGGGCGAGCGCTCGGGGCTCGGCCTGCTCGACGTAGTCGACGACGACGGAGCTCGTGGACACGGTGACGCGGCGCGGGGACGACGACGGACACGGCTATGTCGATGGTGCGGCGGCAGGGGTATCGGCCATGGTGGGAGAGGGCGAGGGAGAGAGGCAGAGGATTGAGCGAGGTGTCTGCGGGGCCGGGGCGGCGACGTGGAGCTCGCCTAGGTGTCCAGGGGCGAGGGCGGCAAGCAACTGACGCGCTGGCGAGCTCACGCTCGCCGGCGTCACCTCCCTGCCTGCCTGGCGGGGACGAAGCAGCTGGCTGCCGCGGGCCAGCACAGTGCTGGGCCGCCAGGTGTGCCAGCCGGTGGCTTTGCCAGGTTAGTTTCCTTTCTCTCTCTCTTTTCTGTTTTCTATTTATTCTGTTTTGTGCTTTGAAATAGTAAATATACTATTTCATTTAGGAAAAACCTGGAAATATTCAGAGGCACATTTGAAAATATTCTCAACAGCCTAAAAATACTTTAGGATTATTTGGGCATTTTAAAATATTTATAGGATCTAAATTGCCCAAGTGCAATTAGTAATGAATTAATCCAATGACCTTATGATGTCCTAGAAAAGTGTGCACCATTTTTGTCAAAGGTTTTAACCCAAAACAAAAAGGGTGGACTTTTTAGAAGGGCATTTCAGGTTCATTGAAAAAGTTTTTAGTAAACCCTAGTTGTTCCAGGGGGTGTTGGGGGTTCTGTCATCCCCATTTCAGTTTTCTGCGAAAATAAACATGATGCAACACTCTAATGCATGAACTAGCTAGGGTGTGACAACTCACCCCCACTCAAAAGAATCTCGTCCCGAGATTTAGGATCCGTTGGGAAGAAGGTGGGGTACTCGAGTCGAAGACGATCCTCCCTTTCCCAAGTGGCTTCTTTTTCAGAGTGGTGTGACCATTAAACCTTAAGAAACTTGATGTTATGGCGTCAAGTGATATGCTCGGCTTGATCAAGGATACGAACGGGATATTCTCGATATGAGAGATTATCTTGTAGATCAAGCATTTCGTGGTCCACTCCACGGATAGGATCCGCGAAGCAACGCCTGAGTTGAGAAACGTGGAAGACATCGTGAACTCTGGAAAGATGCGGAGGTAGTTCCAATTGGTAGGCAACTTCTCCTTGTTTGGCAAGAATGCGAAAGGGTCCAATGTAACAAGGAGCCAATTTGCCTTTGATACCGAAATGATGGGTTCCCTTTAACGGAGTAACCCAAAGGTAAGCCTTCTCGCCGACTTCATAAGTCATGAGCTTATGTTTACGGTCATATTGGCTCTTTTGACGAGATTGGGTTGTTTTCAATTTCTCACGAATAACGCGAACCTGCTCTTCTGCTTCCTGAATCATATCCGGGCCAAAGAGTTGTCTTTCCCCGGTTTCTGACCAGTTAAGAGGCGTTCGACATTTTCGTCCATAGAGAACTTCGAAAGGAGCTTTGCCCAAGCTAGCTTGATAACTATTGTTATAAGCGAACTCCGCGAATGGAAGGCATTTCTCCCAATCCATTCCGAATGAGATGATAGAAGCTCGGAGCATATCCTCCAGAATTTGATTTACTCGCTCTACTTGACCACTTGATTGGGGGTGGAAGGCGGTGCTAAAAGAGAGACGAGTTCCCATAGCATTTTGGAAACTTTCCCAAAATCGAGATGTGAAGAGACTCCCACGGTCTGAGTTAATTTCCAATGGGACACCATGAAGAGACACTATTCGGGAGATGTATAGGTCAGCTAGCTGGCTAGCGGTGATACTCTCACGAACAGGTAGGAAGTGGGCTACTTTGGAAAGACGGTCGATCATGACGAAGATAGCATTATTCCCTCGCTTGGTCCTGGGAAACCCAGTAATGAAATCCATACTGATTTTATCCCATTTCCATTCAGGAATAGCCAAAGGTTGAAGGGTGCTAGCAGGCCGTTGATGCTCTGCTTTAACACGATGACAGACGTCGCAACTAGCAATGTATTGAGCAATTTCTCTCTTCATCCTAGTCCACCAAAACCTCTGGCGTAGGTCTTGATACATTTTAGTACTACCGGGATGAATGGTGAGAGGGGATTCATGAGCCTCCTTAAGAATCAACTGACGTAGATGTTGTTTCTTGGGAACCACCAAGCGGTTCTCGAAGAAGACAACACCTCGCTCATCCATGGAAAAACAATTCGCAACTCCGCTAGCGATGTTTTCCTTAATCCGGGATATGCCCTTATCACGCTTCTGGGCAGCTATGATTTGATCTGTAAGGTTAGGCTTCGCCACCAGGGTGGATAGGAATCCTCGAGGAACTATGTGAAGGTTAAGCTTACGAAATTCCTCGTGGAGAAGTGGTTGACTTTGTTGTAACATCAGGTTGTTACAATAAGATTTACGACTTAGCGCATCAGCCATGACATTGGCTTTGCCCGGGGTGTAAGTTATTCCTAAGTCGTAATCCGAGATCAACTCGACCCAACGTCTTTGCCTGAGATTCAAATCCGGTTGGGTGAAGATATATTTCAAACTTTGGTGATCGGTGAAGATCTCGCAACGATTACCGAGAAGGTAATGTCGCCATGTTTTAAGTGCATGGACTACAGCTGCAAGCTCTAGATCATGTGTGGGATAGTTTTCCTCATGGGGATGTAATTTCCGTGAAACATGGGCAATTACCTGACGATCTTGCATGAGTATGCAACCTAGTCCTTGTCGCGAGGCGTCGCAATAGATAATAATGTCCTTGGAGAAATCTGGTGGTACCAGTACGAGAGCAGATGTCAGGCGTCTTTTCAGTTCCTGAAAGCTGAACTCGCACTGTGGGGTCCACTCAAACTTTTTATCTTTCTTGAGGAGTTCAGTTAGAGGTTTAGCAACCTTGGAGAAATTCTCGACGAAGCGGTGACAATAGCTCGCTAAGCCAAGGAAGCTCTGAACTTGCTTGACCGTCTCAGGTGGGGTCCAATCAAGGACAGCTTGAACTCGCTCGGGATTGACAGCGATACCCTTACCAGAGATTACATGGCCTAGATAGGTCACTTCTGGCAACCAAAATTCACACTTGGAGAATTTGGCATAAAGGCGATGCTCTCGAAGTTTCGTCAATACCAGCCTTAGATGTCCAGCATGTTCCTCCTCGCTCTTGGAGTAGATGAATATATCATCGAGGTATACTATGACGAATTTATCCAAATGCGTCATGAAGTCCGAGTTCGTTAACCGAGATAAAGTGGTTGGGGCATTGGTTAAACCGAAGGACATAACGGTGTACTCGTATTGGCCATAACGAGTAACAAAGGCCGTTTTGGGAATGTCCCCGTTTTTTATTTTGATTTGATGGTAGCCCAACCTCAAATCCATCTTGGAAAAGACTGAGGATCCAGCGAGCTGATCATACAGATCGTTGATCCTGGGAAGCGGATACTTGTTCTTGATAGTGACCAAGTTGACAGATCGGTAATCTACAACCATCCGATCCGTTCCATCCTTCTTCTTGACGAAGAGGACGGGGCAAGCCCAAGGAGAGGAACTAGGACGGATGAAACCCTTTTTCAAGGACTCATCAAGTTGGTTCTTAAGCTCGGCTAGTTCTAAGGGTGCCATCTTATAGGGTCTTCTAGAAAGTGGGACGGTTCCTGGAACAAGGTCTATCACGAACTCGACATCCCTGTCAGGTGGAACACCTGGCAGTTCTTCTGGAAAGACATCCAGGAAGTCTCGGACTGCCAGAATATTTTCAAGGTCTGGAAGGGGGTTGGCATTTAGAGAGTAAAGCTGGCGCTTGGCCACTCGAGTTAAGACATTGACTATCTTGCCCGATGGGTGAGTAAGTTGAAGAGTTCTAGTAGAGCAATCAATCTTAGCATAATGGGCTGACATCCATTCCATACCCAGGATGATGTTTATGTCCGAGGACTAGAGAGCTATTAAAGATGCAAGGAAGACAAGTTTATCGACAAGAATTTCATTCCCATGGCTTACTCTAGAGGTTTGCCATTTAGAGCCAGGGGTTTGAATTTCCATGGTAGTGGGCATGTCACAGAGTGTCGTGTTATGCAATCGAGCATAGCTCTCAGATATGAATGAATGAGATGCTCCAGTATCGAAAAGAACAGATGCCGGATGGCAATTAACAAGGAGCGTACCAAGGACGACGTTAGGATCATCATGAGCCTCCTCAGCTGAGACATAGTTGACATGGCCACGTGTAGTGGTGGCTGGCTTGGCGTAGAATGTCTTTCCCGCTGCCTTACCACGGCCAACGGACTTTCCAGACTGGTTGGGGTTGTTGTTTTGGGGACACTCTCGATTGTAGTGACCCGGCTCTCCACACTTGAAACATATCACAACATTGGGGTGTGGAGCAGCATTAGCAGCGGGGCCACCATAGGTGTCGAGGATATACCCCGCGGAATGACCCGACCGGACTTGGCGACTCACTAGTGACCCACCCTAACTTGGCGACTCACTGGTGACCCGCCCTAACTTGGCGACTCACGAAGTGATCCGCCCGGATCTCTCCACTCATTAGTAACCCGACTGGGCCTGGTGACTCATTGGTAACCCGTCAGGTGGGTCAAGAGGAACAACAAGACCTGATGGCCCGACAGGCAGTTCATGGAAGACCGGCCTATGTTATGGTGGGCCGACTTAAGAGGAAAGCATAAGGAATATTCCCTTACAAAGGAAGCAAGACTAGGACACCACTTGTAATAGAGTAATCCTAATCCTAATAGGACTAGTCATGTAAGCCGCCCCTTCAACATATATAAGGAGGGGCAGGGCACCCCAAGAGGGACAAGTTCCACAAGTTTGATAAGTTAGGGTTAGACAAACAAGTCTAGATCTCTCGAGTTCGAGCACCCGTGTAATTTGACCATCATCAGCAATATCAATGAAGTAGGATGTAGGCTTTTACCTCCACCGTGAGGGGCCGAACCTGGGTAAAACATCGTGTCTCTTGTCCCGCTCAACCCCTCTCAAGCTACCACATAGATGCGTTGGCCTCGCGACTAAAGTCCTAACACTAAGGACATCTGCCGTGACAATTCCACGACAGTTGGCGCCCACCGTGGGGCCTGCGCACGGTGATGTTGAGTTCTTGAAGGGATCTCTCGGAGGGATCGAGAAGTTAGTGATTTTCTGGATGAACAAGAGCCGGCCGAAGGATCAATGTCGAAGATTGGTTGATCAGTCAAGAGTGAAGAAAAGTTTCAACAACAGTATTAACAAGAGGATCGAGACAAAAGGATTAAAGTTGCCTGTCCTCGTGCCACCGCCGATCGCCACAAACGACTGGATTTTTTCACTGCAGTGATCATATTGCAACAGTACGCCAAGATCAACAGGAGTTCAGTGCACGCGTAAGTTGTCCGAGGCCGCAATCTAATCCGCCGGGTTCCACGGTTTTTTCCACGCTGTCAGGTTTCAAGTCCTGAGAAGATTCGTGTCCATGGTTGCACATTGATCCACTAGTTGCTGCCTTCGCGTGCGAACACACGCCAGAACCTGCTCAATTGCATCAGCTCAAGTGATCCTGGTAAAAAAAAGAAAAGGGGAAAGACAGCCGACGAACAGTCAACAAGACGGAATCAGATTTGGCCATGACTCGGAGGCGGGTATGGACGAGGGCCTCGGATCGAGCCACCGTTTCTTGCGCCGCGCCTAGCTGCCGGACCGTGACCGCCTCTACTTCGCGTTGAGCCGCCGCTGCTGCAGGCGTGCCTCGAGTGAGCCTCTCGCGCGGGCCTCTGGCACGGCCACACCATTCCGCCCGATGCCCCCAAGTTGCCTTGCGCCGTCCCGGATTACTCTGCCATCACGGACCTGCCGTCTTCGCCTCCTCCGAGTCGCTATCGCGCCTGGCTACCTGCGAGCCGCTCCTCCTTGCTCCCGCGTGAGCTCGCTCTTGTGGCCTGGCGTTGGCTTCACCTTCTGCTGCAGACCATCCGGGCCGCACGGCGCGCCGTCCGTCTCTGCCACAGCCTGGTGCCTCCGAATCACTTTCTTCAACGCCGAGCCGATTTTCACGGTCATCATCTGCAAGAGCCGCCATCCGGGGTTTGAATCGGGCCTTCACCTGTGGTTACATCAGCTGCCTGATTGGTTCTGTGCATGAGATGCCGCCCTGACGGATTGCTGATCAGCCGAAGTTGCGCCCTAAACAGCAGCCATGGGGCCACCCCTGCCGCGCTGGCCGGCTGTGCCCGCCTTTCTACCTCCGTTGCAGGTTTCCTCCAAAACTATCAAACATGAAGCGGGCACTTGCTTGGCAAGTTGTGGCAAGGAAATTCCATTGTTTGACCGGATCCAAAGTAGCGCTTGATGGCATCACTTGATCAAGTTGTTGTTGGTAATAATCTGGTTTCAGTAAAGAACAAAAGAGCAAGGAGTTTGATTGAGTAAAAAAGACAAAGAATGGTTCGATATGCATGTCAAAGCTTGGTTTGCTTGGTTTGCACCCATCTAACAAAAAAATATTAGATGCTATCTTCACATTTATTTTATTAAAACACTTTTTTCCTCCCACAAACACACTGCTCTGTCTTGTGGTATTTTTTGTGTGCAGGACAAAATCCACTACAAAGTGGTATTAGGCCACGGAGATGGGGCATGCCGACATCATTTCAGCACAGCTGGTCATCGTTCCCACACCGGTTTATAACATCGTGGCCGTCTCTCGCGACCACGCCGGTTTACAACGCTGTAGCCGTCTGCCGCGGTCGATCCGCCCGTGAAACGATTACAACTTCACTTAGTGATCATCAATTTCATGGCGGATTATTTCCGGCCTGGCACATCAGGTGATATCCATCTAAATTTATCTATTAAACACTTATTTTTTTTGTCAAAGAACAATTACTATGTCCTGTAATATTTTTACACAGGACAATTTTTTATGCCATTATACCTCGGATACGGAGTGCATGCACTAGCATTCGTCCATGCCACGCTGCTCGATAGACATGCGTGCAAGCCACCGTTCCCACGGTCCAGTATGCATCAACTCGTCAGGACCGCGTGAATTATCCAATAGAGCGCGCACATGCCGCTGTCCCCCGCAGTCCGGTCTACATCAACATATGGCCGATTTACACGCCCACGCCGGTTTACAACGCCGCGGCCGGTTCATCCGTCTGCTCGCATGGCCGACTCGCCCATGATTGATTTCAGCTTCACCATGGTGATCATCCACTCCGCGGTGGATGTTTTCCGGCCTAAACATATCAGGTGAAATCCATCCATTGTATTTTCATATTATATATTGCTTCTTTAAAAGAGCAATTACTCTGGCTTGCAACTTCTTCAATGCAGGACAAGTTATATTACTTGGCTGTTGAATGACTCATATCGGTTTACATCACGGTTAAATATGGAGAATCTCAAGCCAACTCCTCGAGTCGTCTTGAGACTCGGGGGCTACAATGACATGGCTCGGGAACTCCGGGTCATTGGAGAGAATGATAACCCGGTTTTGGAGGCCACCGCCATATTGATGAAAATTTAAAGGCCGTCAGAATTTTGCCGGTTCAAAATAAAGATTCCAGTTTAAAATCCGGTTCAAGAGGCATCTCTCTCCCGCAAAGCTTTAAAGCTCTCAAATCCGGCTCAAACATTCGGCTCGAGGTAAATTTGTCTCTTACAAAACTTTAAAACTCTCAATATCCGGTTTAAAAATTTCCGGTTCAAAAAAGAATTCATCTCTCGCAAGTTCGAGTTCTCAGAAAAATTAAAAGTTGCCAAAGAGAACTTGCTGCCATGATACGCGGTTCAAACATGGGTATCCTGCCTTATTGGCTTATCATATTATTGGTCACTTGGGGGCTTGGTCATGTCTGAACCATAGTCACACCTCTTGATCGGCTCAATGCCACAGCATCACTTGGGGGCTTTGGTCGCGTCCGAACCATAGCAACACCTTTTGATAGGCGTAAAGCCACAACATCACTTGGGGACTTGTGGTCACGTCTGAACCATAGTCACGCCTCTTGATCGTCCTAGTGCCAGAACATCACTTGGGGGCTTGGTCGAACCCGAACCATAGCTACACCTCTTGATCGGCGTAATGCCAAAGCATCATTTGGGGACCTGGCTGACTCGAACCATAGCTACGCCTTTTTGGGGGCTTGGTCGTGTCCGACCATGGTAATGCCTCTTGATCGGCTCAAAGCCTCATTTGCAATGGTTTTATTTTTGCCTTTGCTTGAAATTATGTTTTTTTGCTAAAGACCTTTTACTTCTGTTGCGTTTTTAAACCAACATTGTTAATCTGGTTCGACTGTCAAATTACAAATTGGCGGAACACTGTCAAAGCTTAATCCGGAGACTATCTGCCCGGTTTGATTTTATGTTGCAATCTTATCATGGAGTAATCCGGTGTTCGTTAACCCGGCTTGACTTTCAACTACAAGTTGTCAGTACATGACCAATTATAATCCGACGATTATTAACCCGGTCCGGTTCGACTACAAGTTGCCAATATTATATATGGATAATCTGGTGTCTATCATAACCCGGTACGGTTTTATCATAAACCGGCACAATATGGAAAGAGTTATCAGTACTCAAGATTGGGATTATCACCCTTACTACAAAAAGTTGGTAAAACCAATGATGTGATTCAATATCACAGGTGTGATATATTTTGTTTTTGATTATTCTTAAGTGCAGCCTTGGTTATAAACCCAGGTTATATGTTGGGCATTATGACCCGTCCGGCGGTAAACCGCCAGGACACTTTAAACTTGTTGTATGCAGAAACAGGTTGAATAAAGCATGATTATAAATCACCGGTGTTTATTAAACCGGCCTGGCTTTTGACTATAAGTCGCCAGTATGATGATAAATTATCCGGTGTTTATTAAACCGGCCTGGCTTTAAGACAATAAGTCGCCAGTATATGATGAGAAATTATCTGGTGTTTGTTAAACCGGCCTGGCTTTTGACTATAAGTCGCCAGTATATATTTGGATTGCGTCATTGGAATCATGCGCTCATAAATCATTGGGTTATATTATTCAAATCTTCAAATAGCCAACATGGCTGGATTTTATTATGGTTATCAATAACCAGTATTATGATTAAAGTTTTCAAAGTCGCTTTAGCGCAATGGCTATTATATTATCAAAGGATATGATTTATTTTACAATTGAAGGAATTGTCCCAAGTCGCTGCAGGCTTACGACCCGGCACTTGGGGGCTACATTATTCAAACTTGAGATTACATCAAATATGCAAGTCCCATGTCACTGCCAGCATGCACCATGGCACTTGGGGGCTAATGCAAAGGCAATTTTACTGGCTTTATTGAAGATCCGACTCATCACATCATAACAAGCCGGCCCTTGAGGGCTACCAATTGCTTCTGTCAACAATTCAAGGTACACAAGTTTTATTCCATTATATTGAAAGATCCACTGCTCAGTTGGTAAAGCACAAAGCTCTTAACCTTGTGGACGTGGGTTCAAGCCCCATGATGGGGGTTACATCATATGATGTTCTTTTCAAAAGAAGTATGTATAAAGTACCAGCTCAATATTATCTTACTGAGCCGGCCCTTGGGGGCTACACGTTGCTGCTCAAGTTTACATGATCATATTTACAAAGTCCCTGCTCATTATTGCATAAAGACCCGACCCTTGGGGGCTACACTGGTTGATTTTTTTATGAGAATAAGGCAATTACAAGTCCCAGGTTGCTGCAAGCATGACAACCCGGCACTTGGGGGCTACAGGTGATATGCATATAAGGGAGGAATAACTTCAAATTCTCAGTTTTGAGCAAATTAGGTGTTATATTATTATCATCGGAGAAATCTGCAAAGTTTATGACCCGGTGTCATCATAAGATTAACCCGGCATCATTTGTTTATAACTGGACAATTTTGGCAATCATAAATCGGCAAGATCTACATCTTTAAGCCGGCTGAATATCAGTTGAATATTTCAAGACCAATATTTTTGTCAAGTCAGAGCATTGAAGGCCGACTTAAATGGATTATTTCTTATAATATTTTTCTACAAGAGCCAATGTCAGCAAATTTGTTATGAAGCTGGCCTATTGACCCGGACTTCCTAGAAGAAGGAAATGACAAGGACTTCAGGATGATCAGGTGCCGGTTTACAAGAATTTTTAACACGGAGCACAACCTGTCAAATTTGTTCTTGTGTTTATTTTACAGGATAAGTTTAACATGGATAAATCCAAATTAAACTGGGGGCTAATGTCGGGGATATACCCCGCGGAATGACCCGGCCGTACTTGGCGACTCACTGGTGACCCGCCCTAACTTGGCGACTCACGAAGTGACCCGCCCGGATCTCTCCACTCATTGGTAACCCGGCTGGGCCCGGTGACTCATTGGTAACCCGTCAGGTGGGTCAAGAGGAACAACAAGACCCGATGGCCCGACAGGCGGTTCATGGAAGACCGGCCTATGTTATGGTGGGCCGGCTTAAGAGGAAATCATAAGGAATATTCCCTTACAAAGGAAGCAAGACTAGGACACGACTTGTAATAGAGTAATCCTAATCCTAATAGGACTAGTCATGTAAGCCGCCCCTTCAACATATATAAGGAGGGGCAGGGCACCCCAAGAGGGACAAGTTCCACAAGTTTGATAAGTTAGGGTTAGACAAACAAGTCTAGAGCTCTCGAGTTCGAGCACCCGTGTAATTGTGACCATCATCAGCAATATCAATGAAGCAGGATGTAGGCTTTTACCTCCACCGTGAGGGGCCGAACCTGGGTAAAACATCGTGTCTCTTGTCCCGCTCAACCCCTCTCAAGCTACCACATAGATGTGTTGTCCTCGCGACTAAAGTCCTAACACTAAGGACATCTGCCGTGACAATTCCACGACAATAGGGCTTAGGCGGTGCAAACTGCTGGTTGGGGCGAGGCGCCTCAAAGGATGGCCTCGGAATGAACCTGGGTGGCAGCGCTGTGCTTGGAATCCACACTCGGCGCTTCTGAGATCCAGAGCCGGATGAAGAACGAAAATCACGAGAGTGCTTGCGTGAAGCGTCATAGTCAGTCTGGCCTGTCTCAGCACTGATGGCTTTATTGACCAACTTCTGGAAGGAGGTGCACTTGTGCAGACGAAGATCGCGGCGAAGCTCAGGGCTAAGTCCCTTGCGGAACCTTGCCTGCTTCTTAGCGTCGGTGGATACCTCTTCAGGAGCATAACGTGCCAGATTTCCAAACTCATGACTATAAGCATCCACAGTCAGTCTGCCTTGGGTGAAATTGCAGAACTCTTCCCTCTTACGACCCATGAGACCTTTCGGGATGTGATGCTCACGGAAAGCCTCACTGAATTCAGCCCAAGTAGTGATTTGGCCGACCGGGCGCATAGCCTCAAAGTTTTCCCACCAAAGGCTAGCAGGGCCTTCGAGGTGATAGGCAGCATAGGTAACCTTATCAGCTTCGGCTATGTTGGAAGAACGTAGCTTGTGGGTGATGTTGCGAAGCCAGTCATCCACGTCGAGGGGCTCGACGGAATGATTAAACTTTGGTGGGTACAACTTGACAAAGTCATTGATTAACACCAAGTCGTTTCGCTGATGACGTGCAGTGTTCTGCTCAATCCGCTCCAGCAAGCGGTTAGTCTCACGCTTGTTTCTTTCTGCCTCCAGCATAACTTCGGCCAGAGAAGGCGGGTGAGGTAGATTCTCACCCCCTAGCTGCACTGGCTTCCCCCTGCTCCGGGGCAGCAGGGTTGCTGCGGGTGTTGACCATCCCAGGAAAAACAAGACGATGGTTTAGACAAGGATGGCACAATCTTGGCAAGGAAGTGCAGAATGTAATGGATAACATGGAATGCTGAGATGTTCATTGCACGACATGGTAATATAGAAACTGCCATATATATACCATTGGTCATACACACCGTACATAGTTTAGTACAAGCCCAGGCTAGAGTACAACTACGGTGAAAGACATTACATCTCATCGGAGGCATTCCAAGCTCCTATACATTATTTTTCTACACCTCCGGAGCATGATACACACCAAGTCGTATCCCACGGTCACGCAGGACTATGGAGAATACAACTATTACAGTACTAGTGAAACTACTACTAGCTCAGACGGCTCCGTAGTAATCCTCATAAAAGTCACCACCAAAACTTGGAAGCGGAACATGATCATCTGGGAACAGACGGTCCTGTGGAGCTTGCGGACCATAGGGACTCGGATGTGGCCTTGGTCCCACAAACGGTGGCAGACGGGGACCACGAGGAGGGGTGATGCCTCCTACATCACGCCACTCCATACAATCTGGCAATCTAGACCGCACGGGGTACAGGTCCCTCAGGTCCATGTATCCTGCCTGCACAGCAGGTGCAAACCGAGTCAAAGTGGCCCAGTGATCAGAACAAGAGTTGAAAAGCTCCATACACAAGGCCCGATTTTCGCGGTCCTTATCCTCGAGGATCTCGGCAGTGGTGCGGAGTAGTGACTCCTCATGTGTAGAGTCATAGTACAAAGCCTGATAGTACCCCTGTGCTCCAGGGAGTGAGGCTGGCATGTAGCAGAAATCGGTGTTCTGAAGCAAGGCAGTCCTGGCTCGAATGATAGTCATCATTGAGTAAGCTGCATCCTGCACAGACATCTCAATAGTAACCCCAAGCCCATAAGTGCAGTGGAGGGGTTCAGTGGCTCCAGGATAAGAGGGATATATCCTGATGGTACAAAGGTACTGGCTCTGGTTGAAGTCTCGGAACTGCTCCTCGACGGTATATTCTGGATACCATCGATAGCCTGTCTCGACCATCACTCGGACCAACATGGCCGTGTGACCGGGTACATCGAGGCACCGGGTCAGACGAACCACTTGGTTCTGGGAATGGGTGGCCATCTGAAAGCACAGAATAATGCAAAGGCATTAGAATTTCCTAGGAGAAATCGGACAGCATAAGGGCTGTAAATGCTCAAAAAAAGATTTGAGACATTCACAACAGTTTGCAAAACCAGTCAACAACATCATATCAAGGTTCTGGTTCAACTAACAACATACTAAAAGTAGTAGAAACTGTACTGAGGCTTGTAACAACAATCCTATAAGCTACTACGGATTAGTAACACGTGAACCTGATAGAAAGAAGATAGCCTAGTCCTTAACCCACGTAGAATGAGAAGAGAATGACTCAGATCAGAGGGCATAAGGTAAAGGAGTAAAAGAGCCTTACGTTCCCTTCCACAATCAATTCCCCTACATATAACTAAAGCATTTCTAGACTCGACATCGACCAGTTTGGCTCAACGAACCTACAGGCAGTCCGACTCTGATGCCAATGCTGTCAGGACCCCGATTCCAAGTCACATCGATTTAGCCGGTAACACCTCATATCACTTTGCGGCCTCACGCACGGTATCCCCACGGGTGTCTCCTTACCAAGGCCCGGGACTATTTGCGCCTTTTGGCTCACGTATATGGTAGTGTTGCTAGCATCCATATGACAGAGAACCCGGGCCGACATGGCTAGTCGTGAACCCAAAGCGGCACAGACCTATGGGGACAGGCATACATGAATCACATCGAGCATGTCGGTCAACAGCGTGTGAAACCGGGCTGTAGCACTGGGCTAACAGGACTCTGGGGAACTCGGGCTGTAGCAGGCTAGGTAGGACTTCGAATGTCACCGCATGACATTTCCCCGAAGGGACAGACATAGGAAGGAAGTGAAACACATGCCGGCCAGTCAAGTGTCCTGAGCAGTAGTGTTGGGCTAGCAGGACTCCGGTGAACCGGGCTGTAGCGGACTACTATGGCTCAAGGAGGCACTAGACTACATTTCCCCATAAGAGAGGCTGTCAAGGATAAACAACTAGATTGTCGGATCCCACACATACCAAGCATTTCAATCATACACACAATATGCTCGATATGTGTAAATACAACATGGCATCACAACAAAACTCTACAACTCAAGTACTTTATTTAAAGGCTCCAGAGAGCCATACATAACATGTTCATACAGGTAGGGGTCACATGAGCCGACACTCAAGTCATACAAGCACACAAGCACATGCAGAAGCAAATAAGTCTGAGTGCAGACACTAGAAAGAAAGAAGGTTTGACGAAGCCTGTCTATCTACATAGGGCCCTCCATGGCCAGAATCACCACCTGGGTGGCAAGTTACTCATCGACGTCGAGGTCTACGTAAAACCCATCAGAGGGGGCGGTGTTGTCGTCTGAAAACAGTAATTAAAGCAACATGAGTACCAAGGTACTCAGCAAGTCTTACAACAGATCCTACTATACATGCTTATTCTCAAGAAGGTGGTGGAGTTATTGCAGCAAGCCAGCTTTGACTCTTGGCTAAGCTATCCTACGAGACACCACTGTAAAATAGTTTTCGCACACAAGTCCACTAATCACCAGCACAATACTCCATCGGGTATCCTCCCTCGTCATCCTATGAGAGGGCCATCCTCGGTACTCACACTTATCTTGAGTCTTTTAGTAGTAACCATTAACTTGTCTATGAACTGTATAGGTAACCAAGTAGTCCTTTACCGCGGACGCGGCTATTCGAATAGTTGTATACCTTACAGGGGTGTACTTCGTCACACATGTTTCCACCACTTAGCGTCTGCACACGACATGTGCTCGGCAAACTTCAAGCGAAAGCCGACGTGGGTGTAGACCATGACCTGACTAACCACACAAGTCTCTAGTCCAGGTTTATCGCCTATTCGGGTTCCATCCGCAAGGAAATCCGGCTGGGGTGTCCTCAACGGCCCCAAACGATGTGTACAGGGTCCCGAGACGCCAAACGGGCGCCCGGCATACCCGGCCATGGTGTATCTACCGCATCATAGCCCACCCCTAGGGTCAGCGCTATGCACGGCCGCCAACACATAACCTATAAACACCAGAAACTAGTTGCAACTCCTGGACAGAGGACGAGAGGGGTCAGTAAGTCGAGCGGAGTCATATTTTAGGGCCCAATGTGTGGTAGTAGCTGAATCTTAAATCACGCATACAGATCTCAGTTCTTAGGGACGGCCTCAATGAAACAACCCACCATGTACTCCTACATGGCCTCTCATTGATACCTTTACCAAAACATGTTCAACACATCCCTCACATTATCGATGTAATCATTTCACTCTAGCCCATCACCCAGATGAACCAGACCTGACACAACTCTAAGCATAGCAGGCATAGCAAGGTAGGAAACACATACATGGCTCAATCAACTCCTACACATGCTAGTGGGTTTCATCTAGTTACTTTGGTAATGATAGGTCATGCAGAGGATAAGGGTTGAACTACCGCAGCACACGGCAATTTGAAATGTTGTTGTCTTAATGCAGTAAATGAGAGCAGAAGCGAGAACATGGGATTGTATCGATATGATCAATGGGGCTGCTTGCCTGATGGAGTAGTAGTAGGGTACTGCCCTTCAGCTGGATACTCGGAAATATCCTCGGAGGCAGAACCTACCACGGAGGACACCACAAAACACAATCATCACATGGCAATATGCAACAATATGATGCATGCTATGACATGGCAATATGAGGTGTCCTGCCTAATGCAATGTGAAACAAGTTGGTTTGGGTCCATTTGAATCAAAGATTCAAATGGAAGCTTATGTTCTTAAGCCTTATAAGTGTATTAGCTTGTTTCACCTAAACAGCAAGGTTAAAGTGTTTTGTCATGCATGAAACCATTACAGATGGAAAGATTGAATTTTTCTGATCAAATTTCATATATAAATCTTTGCATTTGGAGTTACAGATTAAAAGTTATGAATTTTTGAAGTTTGTAATATTTTCTGGAATTTCCTGTATAAGAATAATTCCAGTAATTGAGTTATTGCATTAGCATTGCATCAGGGTGACGTCAGCAGGTCAAAGGCGCCAGCCCAGGTCAAACCTGGCCGGTGGGCCCCGTCTGTCAGTGTAACAACTAACTAACAGAGTTAGTTAGTGTTACGTTAGCACTAAACTAGGTTAGTTAGGGCCTGGGCCCACATGTCAGTGAGTCAACCTATTAACTAAAGTAATTAGCGTTAACTAATCTAATTCTAAATTAAACAGGGGCATGGCCCACACGTCAGTGACCCTGGGGGGTCAAACTGGGTTAGCGGAGTCAAACTCGCCGGCGTGTAGCCGCCGGCGAGGCCAGATGCGGCGGGGCAGTGCGGGTTTTGCGCTCCGACGACCAAATGGACGGCGAAGACCTGCTACGCGTAGCTGGGAGCAACCGCGTCGAGTGGTGGCAAAGGTTGGGCTCAGGGTCGCCGGAAACGACGCCGGCGACAAGCGTTGCGGCTGCCGGAGTTCGGGCGAGGTCAAACCAACCGCTAGGAGGCACGGCGAGGAGCATGCAGGGGTGCTACGGGCTCCTGCGAGTGCGTTGAAGGTGATGACGTGCTCGGTTGCGAGCTAACGTGGTTGTGGCCATGACGGCAACATGCAGTGGCAGCGGTGGGTGCGGCCGAGCTTGGTGCGGTCGCTGCGGTGCTCGAGAAGGCAAACGGAGAGGATGGGGAGGTAGCTGAGCTCACGGGGGTCACGTCGAGGCAGACGGCGAGGTCGGGGACAAGCTGGTGCTGTGGTGAAGGCGAAGGGGATCTCCGGTGGCCGGAGTTGGGGAAGACGGGGTCAGGGCGACTCCAGAGCGGGCGAGCGCTCGGGGCTCGGCCTACTCGACGTAGTCGACAACGGCGGAGCTCGTGGACACGGTGATGCGGCGCAGGGACGACGATGGACGTGGCTACGTCGACGCTGCGGCGGCAGGGGCATCGGTCATGGTGGGAGAGGGCGAGGGAGAGAGGCAGAGGAGTGACCGAGGTGTCTGCGGGGTCGGGGCGGCGACGTGGAGCTCGCCCAGGTGTCCAGGGGCGAGGGCGGCAAGCAGCTGACGCGCTGGCGAGCTCACGCTCGCCGGCGTCACCTCCCTGCCTGCCTGGCAGGGACGAAGCAGCTGGCTGGCGCGGGCTAGCACAGTGCTGGGCCGCCAGGTGGGCCAGCTGGTGGCTTTGCCAGGTTAGTTTCCTTTCTCTCTCTCTCTTTTCTGTTTTCTATTTATTCTGTTTTGTGTTTTGAAATAGTAAAAATACTATTTCATTTAGGAAAAACCTGGAAATATTCAGAGGCACATTTGAAAATATTCTCAACAGCCTAAAAATACTTTCAGGATTATTTGGGCATTTTAAAATATTTGTAGGATTTAAATTGCCCAAATGCAATTAGTAATGAATTAATCCAACGACCTTATGATGTCCTAGAAGAGTGTGCACCATTTTTGTCAAAGGTTTTAACCCAAAACAAAAAGGGTGGACTTTTTAGAAGGGCATTTCAGGTTCATTGAAAAAGTTTTTAGTAAACCCTAGTTGTTCCAAGGGGGTGCTGGGGGTTCTGTCATCCCCATTTCAGTTTTCTGGGAAAATAAACATGATGCAACACTCTAATGCATGAACTAGCTAGGGTGTGACACTCCAATGGATTGCTCCGAATGATCTACATCAACCTTGAGCATCCAAATCTTCAACATCTACATGAAGTCATCATCAACAAAACCCAAGGTTAGTTCATCCCTCTTAGGGGGATATCACATCTAGGGGGAGCTTTACTCTAAGAATTGAGTTAAAGCAACTCTAATGGTGTGAACACAACAATGCTCTGTGTAAAAGTGGTAACCCCACTTGTGCTTAAACGATGAGTATGACCTACGATCAAATGTTCTCATTTGAATCCTCAGTCAATATACTCATATACAGATGACCTAGTCATCGCCAATTGCTTGATAGATGCTAGAGTGTTTGTGCATGCTTTGCCACATATTTTATTTGCCATTTTATTGTGTGAGCATGTTGGTTGCATATCTTACTCATTCGAGGACATCCATTTGTTGCTTTGATTGTTTGGCTCTTTTTATTTTGCCAAATGGATGGACAAGAATGCCTAAGAACTTCCTCTAGCTATTTATGCTCTTCTCATATCAAATTCTATTCATGCTGCATCACAAAGTTTGATCAAGTCAGATTTGAACACTCTATGTGAGGAGCACTCGGAGTCCCTGATTCGTCATAGACTTAAACTTCCAAACCTCTCTATTCATTTCGGTCTGACCGATTCATCCTTTTTGGTCTGACTGAGTTCACTGAGTTGATCTAGGTTTTCAATCTCAGTGCAACCGGTTAGAATTTTTTGGTCACACCGAGTTGCAGTAATTGCTTGCGATTCTGCATCTCGGATGCCATCGAGTTGTTCCACTTGGTCACATCGACAGGGTCAGGATATATATACTGTCGGGTCAAATTTTGGAAATTTCTCCAAAACCCTTCAGCCCGCACGTGTCCTGCTCTGCCGCCTCAGGTCTCCAGATTGTCCTCTCATCGCCAGCGACCTCCCGCCGCTGGTCTCTGCCGCTGTCAACAGAATTCAATCCCCGTGTTGCCACTGTAGCGAGCTCATCACCGAACTAGGGTATGAGTTCAAAACTTTGTGTTGTTTCGTACTCCGATTCTTAGCACAAAGCAAATGCCATGTTCTTTACCATGTATGAAATCATCCTGTCCGGCAAAAATATCCCTTAGATTAGATTTGATTCGAAAATTTAGGGTTAGGTTTCCGCCAAACTCATCTCGGATCGATCGAGTTGTGGAAATCGGTCTCACCGATTTGGCCTAGGCCATTGCACTTGCACTTTTCGGTCTGACCGAAAGTTGCAAATCGATGTGACCGAGTTCAACTCTCTATGAAACCCTAGCAATCTCAGAGTCACCGAACTGTGTCTCGTCTAACCGATTTCACTAGTTTAGACTCCAAAAGTTGCTTCGGTGTCACCAAGTTTAACAAATCGGTAGCTCTGAAATGCTTTCTATGGAAAACTAAAACTAAGTTTTTGACTCATTTGTTTTGCAAAAACTCTGCACTTTGTGATGCTCATCCACTCTATCTCATATATAACTATTCACAGGGTCAACTATCAGTTTGCTTTGCTAGAATGTCTGATCAGAGTGATAGCCAGAATAAGTCAGAAGAGCAAATGTGCCTGAGTGAGGGCAGTAGTCCCTCTAGCAGTTATGATGAGGTTAGCAGGAGTACCCCAAGCAACTTGCCCAAGGCAGCTACAAGGACAAGGAAGAATATAAACTCGGACTCAGACTCGGAGGATTATGTTGCTGTGGAGGAAGAAGTGAGCTCCAAGAAAAAGGTTGTTAAGAAGGAGTTTGGCTCAGCTGCATCCACCAAGCCTGGCATGCACAAGAAGGCTCCTGCAAAGAGTGTGCCAACCTTAAAAGCCAGGGCCTCAACTATTGAAACTTCCAAGTCAAATGTTGAATAGGTTGCTGGAGAGGGTAAGAAAAGGAAAGAAAGTGTCAAGAAAACTATGGCCAAAGTAAGAAGAAGAAGAAGAAGAAGAAGAAGAAGAAGAAGATGTTGCACCAACATCAAAGTCTCAAAAGCTAATGGGAGATGCCGTCAAGTCTGGGGTTGCCCCTTCTAAGCCCAAGACAGCTCCCAAAGCTTCTGCTATAGCTCCAAAGACTGCACCCAAGAGGAGCACAAGAAATATTCCTGCTGCTGAGAAGAACAAGGCCCCAGTGCCTGAGATTGATGAAGAAGATGTTGAAGCCCAAGTGCTTAGGAAGCTCAAGCCCAAGATCCCTGACCATGATGACAGTCATCCAGTGGCAGAAGACATGAACATCAGGAAGGATGCAGGACTCAGACTTTGGAGACAAACTGATCCATGTGCTGTGAGGAGAAGGACTGTTGTTGATTACAAATTCCACACCAAAGAGCAGCAAGACTTCTATCAGACCACCTTGCTTGACAAGAAGCCAATTGTTTGTGATATGAAATGGGCAGATTGGGAATAGATTGATGACAATGAAGATCGTTTTCCAGGTGTGCATGAGAGCTTCAGGCACTGTGGAGTGGATGATTTTGTGGGTCAGAAGTCGACCAAATGGAATGATGAACTCATCATGCAATTCTACTCCACAACACACTTCTATCCTGATGGAAAAATTGTCTGGATGTCTGAAGGTACTAGGTACCAATCTACAGTTGATGAATGGGAAAAATTGATCAATGCACCTGAAGAGCAATAAGATGACATGGATGTCTATGCCAAGAAGAAGAAAGACCACAACTCAATGGCCAAGATGTACAACGAGATTCCTCACAAAGCCCTGGAAACTCATAAGCTAGGCTATGTTCATTATCTGTTATCTGGTTTGGCCACAATTAACACCATCTTGAGGCATACCTTGTTGCCCAAATCTGGAGATCACAAGATGATCACAGGCCATTCCATCAACTTGTTGCAGTTGTTTGATGTGCCCCAAAAATTCAAAGTCATGAGCCTGATTATGGAAACAATCAAGAGGACAACTGCAGATCAAAAGAGGTCATGTGGGTATGCTCCACACATTCAAATGCTCATCAACTCCAAGATGGTCACAGGTACTTATCTTTTGGACAAGGAACATCTACCCTTGAGACCAGATTTTGAGGACAACACTGTTATCATGACTGAAGAAGATCCTACATCTACACAGGCACAAGAGAAAATAGAGAAATCTAAAGTTGAGAAAGTTGCAAAGATGCCAAGTGCTGAAGAGGCATCTCAAGTGTTTCTCAAGACCAAACAAGATCAACTTGCATATCTGATTCAAGCAACCTTGAGGATTGAGAAAGAATTGGCCACCCCGACTCAGAACCAAGAGAGCCTGGAAAGGATCATTAAGACCAAATTTTATGATCTTGATTTAAAGGTGACAGAGATGCAGACAGCAGTTGAGCAGCTCTAGGGAGAAGCTGAGGAGAGGAAAGGGCAGGCTACCACAGATGCTTTTCAGAGAGTGCCAAGAGGGCAGAGATCTGCAGTGCCAGTGACTGACACTAGAGCTACTACATCAGCACCTGCAACCACAACATCAGTGCCACCTCCAGTTGCCACTCCACCAGCTCCAACAATTTCCACAGATGCATTCATCCTTGGAGTCCTCTCAACGCCTCCTCCCGAAGATCAAGCCTAGAGAGACGCATAGCACTATGCATTTTCAAACTTTTTGGTAACTTGTTGCCAACGGGGGAGAAATGTATAGATCATAGGCTTCGAGAGAGAGTGTGTGTTTTTGCTTCTTTTGTCTCTTTTGCTATTTGGTTGATACTTTTGTGTGCTTGCTTGATACCTTATGTTTATGTGTGTGAGATACTCATTTGATCATGTGGTTGATCATATCATACATTAATACTTATGATTGAATGATGTTATCTCTTATCTATTCTATATGATCATTCACTTTGCCTTAGTGATGAGTGCATGTTTTTACTTTCTATCATTTTGAGTGCTCCACCAAGATGTATGTGACACGAAAGACTAACCCATGATCCTAATCGATTGTGCATTTGCATTCAAAAGCAAATTTTAAATAATGCACAAATTTAGGGGGAGCTCTTACTTATAACATACTTCTCAAAGCGACGATGCATTTCAATCTCATTATCATTTGTTGAAGCTTTGATCTATATGTTGTCATCAATTACCAAAAAGGGGGAGATTGAAAGTGCAACTATCCCTGGGTGGTTTTGGTAATTCCTAACAACATATAGCTCATTGAACTAATGCTCTTTCAAGATGATCATTATAGAAAGTTCAATGATTGGCATGGCATGGACTAGGAATGTGGACCCCTCAAAATGCTAAGGACACACATTGGGTCAAGCTCAAGATTCTACCTTTTTTATTTTAGTGATCCAAGATCACGTTGAGTCCATAGGAAAAGCCAATACTATTAAAAGGGGATGAGGTGTTGCTTAATGGCGTGCTTGCTCAAAATTGTTGGGGACACGGTAATTTCAAAAAAAATCCTACGCACATGCAAGATCCATCTAGGTGATGCATAGCAATGGGAGGAGATAGAGTGTTGTCCACGTACCCTCATAGACCGTAAGCGGAAGCATTATGACAACGCGGTTGATGTAGTCGTACGTCTTCACGATCCGACCTATCCTAGCACCGAAGGTACGGCACCTCCGCGATCTGCACACGTTTAGCTCGAGGGAGATCTTCGTCAGCATGACGGCATGATGACGGTGATGATGAAGTTACCGACGCAGGGCTTCACCTAAGCACTACAACGATATGACCGAGGTGGAAATCTGTGGAGGGGGCACCTCACACGGCTAAACAATCAACTTGTGTGTCTATGGGGTGCCCCCTCCCTCGTATATAAAGGAGGGGAGGAGGAGGCCGGCCGGCCGGCCCTTGTGGGTGCGCCAAGGGGGGTGGAATCCTCCTCCTAGTAGTAGTAGGATTCCTCCTTTCCTAGTCCTACTAGGAGGGGAAAGGAAGGAGAGAGGGAGGGAGAGGGAAAGAGGGGCCACGCCCCCTCCCCTAGTCCAATTCGGACTCCCTTGGGTGGCGCCACCTCCTCGCTGCTGCCCTCTCTCTCCCCTAAAGCCCACTAAGGGCCCAATAACTTCCCGGGGGGTTTCCGGTAACCCTCGGGCACTCCAGTTTTATCCAAAATCTCCTGGAACACTTCCGGTGTCCGAACATAGCCGTCCAATATATCAATCTTTATGTCTCGACCATTTTGAGACTCCTCGTCATGTCCGTGATCACATCCGGGACTCCGAACTACCTTCGGCACATCAAAACACATAAACTCATAATATCGATCGTCACCGAACGTTAAGTGTGCGGACCCTACGGGTTCGAGAACTATGTAGGCATGACCGAGACTCACTTCTGGTCAATAACCAATAGTGGAACCTGGATGCTCATATTGGTTCCTACATATTCTACGAAGATCCTTATCGGTCAAACCGCATAACAACATACATCGTTCCCTTTGTCATCGGTATGTTACTTGCCCGAGAATCGATCTTCAGTATCTCAATACCTAGTTCAATCTTGTTACCGTCAAGTCTCTTTACTCGTTCTGTAATGCAACATCTCATAACTAACTCATTAGTCACATTGCTTGCAAGGCTTATAGTGATGTGCATTACCGAGAGGGCCCAAAGATACCTCTCCGATACATGGAGTGACAAATACTAATCTCGATCTATGCCAACTCAACAAACACCATCGGAGACACTTGTAGAGCATCTTTGTAATCACCCAGTTACGTTGTGACGTTTGATAGCACACTAAGTGTTGCTAGGGAACGTAGTAATTTCAAAAAAATTCCTACGCACACGCAAGATCATGGTGATGCATAGCAATGAGAGGGGAGAGTGTAGTCTACGTACCCTCATAGACCGACAGCGGAAGCGTTATGACAACGCGGTTGATGTAGTCGTATGTCTTCACGGCCCGACCGATCAAGCACCGAAACTACGGCACCTCCGAGTTCTAGCACACGTTCAGCTCGATGACGATCCCCGGACTCGGATCCAGCAAAGTGTCGGGGAAGAGTTCCGTCAGCACGACGGCATGGTGACGATCTTGATGTTCTACTGTCGCAGGGCTTCGCCTAAGCACCACTACAATATTATCGAGGACTATGGTGGAGGGGGGCACCGCACACGGCTAAGAGAACGATCTTGAAGATCAACTTATGTGTCTAGGGGTGCCCCCCTGCCCCCGTATATAAAGGAGCAAGGGGGGAGGCCGGCCGGCCCTTGGGGCGCGCCAAGGAGGAGGAGTCCTCCTCCTAGTAGGAGTAGGACTCCCCGCTTTCCTACTCCTACTAGGAGGGGGAAAGGAAGGGGGAGAGGGAGAAGGAAAGGGGGGCGCCGCCCCCCCTCTCCTAGTCCAATTCGGACCAGAGGGGAAGGGGGCGTGCGGCCCACCCTGGCTGCCCCCCTCTCTCTCCACTAGGGCCCATAAAGCCCATTACTTCTCCCGGGGGGTTCCGGTAACCCTCCGGCACTCCGGTTTTCTCCGAAATCACTCGGAACACTTCTGTTGTCTGAATATAGCCGTCCAATATATCAATATTTATGTCTCGACCATTTCAAGACTCCTCGTCATGTCCGTGATCACATCCGGGACTCCGAACAAACTTCGGTACATCAAAATATATAAACTCATAATGAAACTGTCATCGTAACGTTAAGCGTGCGGACCCTACGGGTTCGAGAACAATGTAGACATGACCGAGACATGTCTCCGGTCAATAACCAATAGCGGAACCTGGATGCTCATATTGGCTCCCACATATTCTACGAAGATCTTTTATCGGTCAGACCGCATAACAACATACTTTGTTCCCTTTGTCATCGGTATGTTACTTGCCCGAGATTCGATCGTCGGTATCTCAATACCTAGTTCAATCTCGTTACCGGCAAGTCTCTTTACTCGTTCTGTAATACATCATCTCGCAACTAACTCATTAGTTGCAATGCTTGCAAGGCTTATGTGATGTGCATTACCGAGAGGGCCCAGAGATACCTCTCCGACAATCGGAGTGACAAATCCTAATCTCGAAATACGCCAACCCAACATGTACCTTTGGAGACACCTGTAGAGCTCCTTTATAATCACCCAGTTACGTTGTGACGTTTGGTAGCACACAAAGTGTTCCTCCGGCAAATGGGAGTTGCATAATCTCATAGTCATAGAACATGTATAAGTCATGAAGAAAGCAATAGCAACATACTAAACGATCGGGTGCTAAGCTAATGGAATGGGTCATGTAAATCACATCATTCTCCTAATGATGTGATCCCGTTAATCAAATGACAACACATGTCTATGGTTAGGAAACTTAACCATCTTTGATTAACGAGCTAGTCAAGTAGAGGCACACTAGTGACGTTTAGTTTGTCTATGTATTCACACAAGTATTATGTTTCCGGATAATACAATTCTAGCATGAATAATAAACATTTATCATGATATAAGGAAATAAATAATAACTTTATTATTGCCTCTAGGGCATATTTCCTTCAGTCTCCCACTTGCACTAGAGTCAATAATCTAGATTTACACAGTAATGATTCTAACACCCATGGAGCTTTGGTGCTGATCATGTTTTGCTTGTGGAAGAGGCTTAGTCAACGGGTCTGCTACATTTAGATCCGTATGTATCTTGCAAATCTCTATGTCTCCCACCTGGACTAGATCCCGGATGGAATTGAAGCGTCTCTTGATGTGCTTGGTTCTCTTGTGAAATCTGGATTCCTTTACCAAGGCAATTGCACCAGTATTGTCACAAAAGATTTTCATTGGACCCGATGCACTAGGTATGACACCTAGATCGGATATGAACTCCTTCATCCAGACTCCTTCGTTTCCTGCTTCCGAAGCAGCTATGTACTCCGCTTCACATGTAGATCCCGCCACAACGCTTTGTTTAGAACTACACCAACTGACAACTCCACCGTTTAATGTAAACATGTATCCGGTTTGCAATTTAGAATTGTCCGGATCAGTGTCAAAGCTTGCATCAACGTAACCATTTATGGTGAGCTCTTTGTCACCTCCATATACGAGAAACATATCCTTAGTCCTTTTCAGGTATTTTAGGATGTTCTTGACCGCTGTCCAGTGATCCACTCATGGATTACTTTGGTACCTCCCTGCTAGACTTATAGCAAGACACACATTAGGTCTGGTACACAACATTGCATACATGATAGAGCCTATGGCTGACGCATAGGGAACATCTTTCATTTTCTCTCTATCTTCTGAAGTGGTCGGGCATTGAGTCTTACTCAATTTCACACCTTGTAACACAGGCAAGAATCCTTTCTTTGCTTGATCCATTTTGAACTTCTTGAAAACTTTGTCAAGGTATGTTCTTTGTGAAAGTCCAATTAAGCGTCTTGATCTATCTCTATAGATCTTAATGCCCAATATGTAAGCAGCTTCACCGAGGTCTTTCATTGAAAAACTCTTATTCAAGTATCCCTTTATGCTATTCAGAAATTCTATATCATTTCCGATTAGTAATATGCCATCCACATATAATATCAGAAATGCTACAGAGCTCCCACTCACTTTCTTGTAAATACAGGCTTCTCCAAAAGTCTGTACAAACCCAAATGCTTTGATTACACTATCAAAGCGTTTATTCCAACTCCGAGAGGCTTGCACCAGTCCATAAATGGATCGCTGGAGCTTGCACACTTTGTTAGCTCCTTTTGGATCGACAAAACCTTCCAGCTGCATCATATGCAACTCTTCTTCCAGAAATCCATTCAGGAATGCAGTTTTGACATCCATCTGCCAAATTTCATAATCATAAAATGCCGCAATCGCTAACATGATTCGGACAGACTTAAGCATCGCTACGGGTGAGAAGGTCTTATCGTAGTCAATCCCTTGAACTTGCCGAAAACCTTTTGCGACAAGTCGAGCTTTGTAGACAGTAACATTACCGTCAGCATCAGTCTTCTTCTTGAAGATCCATTTATTCTCAATTGCTTGCCGATCATTGGGCAAGTCAACCAAAGTCCACACTTTGTTCTCATACATGGATCCCATCTTAGATTTCATGGCTTCAAGCCATTTTGCAGAATCTGGGCTCACCATCGCTTCTTCATAGTTCGTAGGTTCATCATGATCTAGTAGCATGACTTCCAGAACAGGATTACCGTACCACTCTGGTGCGGATCTTACTCTCGTTGATCTACGAGGTTCAGTAGAAACTTGTTCTGAAGTTTCATGATCATCGTCATTAGCTTCCTCACTAATTGTTGTAGGTGTCACAGAACTGTTTTCTGTGATGTACTACTTTCCAATAAGGGAGCAGGTACAGTTACCTCATCAAGTTCTACTTTCCTCCCACTCACTTCTTTTGAGAGAAACTCCTTCTCTAGAAAGTTTCCGAATTTAGCAACAAAAGTCTTGCCTTCGGATCTGTGATAGAAGGTGTATCCAATAGTTTCCTTTGGATATCCTATGAAGACACATTTCTCCGATTTGGGTTCGAGCTTATCAGGTTGAAACTTTTTCACATAAGCATCGCAGCCCCAAACTTTAAGAAACAACAACTTTGGTTTCTTGCCAAACCATAGTTCATAAGGCGTCGTCTCAACGGATTTCGATGGTGCCCTATTTAACGTGAATGCAGCCGTCTCTAAAGCATAACCCCAAAACGATAGCGGTAAATCAGTGAGAGACATCATAGATCGCACCATATCTAGTAAAGTACGATTATGACGTTCGGACACACCATTACGCTGTGGTGTTCCGGGTGGCGTGAGTTGCGAAACTATTCCGCATTGTTTCAAATGTACACCAAACTCGTAACTCAAATATTCTCCTCCACGATCAGATCGTAGAAACTTTATTTTCTTGTTATGATGATTTTCAACTTCACTCTGAAATTCTTTGAACTTTTAAAATGTTTCTAACTTATGTTTCATTAAGTAGATATACCCATATCTGCTTAAGTCATCTGTGAAGGTGAGAAAATAACGATATCCGCCACGAGCCTCAACATTCATCGGACCACATACATCTGTATGTATGATTTCCAACAAATATGTTGCTCTCTCCATAGTACCGGAGAACGGTGTTTTGGTCATCTTGCCCATAAGGCACGGTTCGCAAGTACCAAGTGATTCATAATCAAGTGGTTCCAAAAGTCCATCAGTATGGAGTTTCTTCATGCGCTTTACACCGATATGACCTAAACGGCAGTGCCACAAATAAGTTGCACTATCATTATCAACTCTGCATCTTTTGGCTTCAACATTATGAATACGTGTGTCACTACTATCTAGATTTAATAAGAATAGACCACTCTTCAAGGGTGCATGACCATAAAAGATATTACTCATATAAATAGAGCAACCATTATTCTCTGATTTAAATGAATAACTGTCTCGCATCAAACAAGATCCAGATATAATGTTCATGCTCAACGCTGGCACCAAATAACAATTATTTAGGTCTAATACTAATCCCGAAGGTAGATGTAGAGGTAGCGTGCCGACCGCGATCACATCGACTTTGGAACCATTTCCCACGCGCATCGTCACCTCGTCCTTAGCCAATGTTCGCTTAATCTATAGTCCCTGTTTCGAGTTGCAAATATTAGCAACAGAACCATTATCAAATACCCAGGTGCTACTGAGAGCATTACTAAGGTACACATCAATAACATGTATATCACATATACCTTTGTTCACCTTGCCATCCTTCTTATCCGCCAAATACTTGGGGCAGTTCCGCTTCCAGTGACCAGTCTGCTTGCAGTAGAAGCACTCAGTTTCAGGCTTAGGTCCAGATTTGGGTTTCTTCTCCTGAGCAGCAACTTGCTTGCTGTTCTTCTTGAAGTTCCCCTTCTTCTTCCCTTTGCCCTTTTTCTTGAAACTAGTGGTCTTGTTGACCATCAACACTTGATGCTCCTTCTTGATTTCTACCTCCGCAGCTTTCAGCATTGCGAAGAGCTCGGGAATTGTCTTATCCATCCCTTGCATATTATAGTTCATCACGAAGCTCTTGTAGCTAGGTGGAAGTGATTGGAGAATTCTGTCAATGACGCAATCATCTGGAAGATTAACTCCCAATTGAATCAAGTGATTATTATACCCAGACATTTTGAGTATATGCTCACTGACAGAACTGTTCTCCTCCATCTTGCAGCTATAGAACTTATTGGAGACTTTATATCTCTCAATCCGGGCATTTGCTTGAAATATTAAATTCAACTCTTGGAACATCTCATATGCTCCATAACGTTCAAAACGTCGTTGAAGACCCGATTCTAAGTCGTAAAGCATGGCACATTGAACTATCGAGTAGTCATCAGCTTTGCTCTGCCAGACGTTCTTAACATCGTCAGTTGCATCAGCAGCAGGCCTGGCACCCAGCGGTGCTTCCAGGACGTAATTCTTATGTGCAGCAATGAGGATAATCCTCAAGTTACGGACCCAGTCCGTGTAATTGCTACCATCATCTTTCAACTTTGCTTTCTCAAGGAACGCATTAAAATTCAACGGAACAACAGCACGGGCCATCTATCTACAATCAAACATAAATAAGCAAGATACTATCAGGTACTAAGTTCATGATAAATTTAAGTTCAATTAATCATATTACTAAAGAACTCCCACGTAGATAGACATCCCTCTAATCCTCTAAGTGATCACGTGATCCAAATCAACTAAACCATGTTCGATCATCACGTGAGATGGAGTAGTTTCATTGGTGAACATCACTATGTTGATCATATCTACTATATGATTCACGCTCGACCGTTCGGTCTCCGTGTTCTGAGGCCATATCTGTTATATGCTAGGCTCGTCAAGTTAAAGCTGAGTATTCTGCGTGTGCAACTGTTTTGCACCCGTTGTATTTGAACGTAGAGCCTTTCACACCCGATCATCACGTGGTGTCTCAGCACGAAGAACTTCTGCAATGGTGCATACTCAGGGAGAACACTTTTACTATGATAATTTAGTGAGGGATCATCTTATAATGCTACCGTCAATCAAAGCAAGATAAGATGCATAAAAGATAAACATCACATGCAATCAATATAAGTGATATGATATGGCCATCATCATCTTGTGCTTGTGATCTCCATCTTCGAAGCACCGTCAGGATCACCATCGTCACTGGCGCGACACCTTGATCACCATCGTAGCATCGTTGTCGTCTCACCAATCTTATGCTTCCACGACTATCGCTACCGCTTAGTGATAAAGTAAAGCATTACAGTGCAATTGCATTGCATACAATAAAGCGACAACCACATGGCTCCTGCCAGTTGCCGATAACTCGGTTACAAAACATGATCATCTCATACAATAAAATTTAGCATCATGTCTTGACCATATCACATCACAACATGCCCTGCAAAAACAAGTTAGACGTCCTCTACTTTGTTGTTGCAAGTTTTACGTGGCTGCTACGGGCTTAAGCAAGAACCAATCTTACCTACGCATCAAAACCACAACGATAGTTTGTCAAGTTGGTGCTGTTTTAACCTTCGCAAGGACCGGGCGTAGCCACACTTGGTTCAACTAAAGTTGGAGAAACTGACACCCGCCAGCCACCTGTGTGCAAAGCACGTCGGTAGAACCAATCTCGCGTAAGTGTACGCGTAATGTCGGTCCGGGCCGCTTCATCCAACAATACCGCCGAACGAAAGTATGACATGCTGGTAAGTAGTATGACCTATATCGCCCACAACTCACTTGTGTTCTACTCGTGCACAACATCAACGCATAAAACCAGGCTCTGATACCACTGTTGGGGAACGTAGTAATTTCAAAAAAATTCCTACGCACACGCAAGATCATGGTGATGCATAGCAACGAGAGGGGAGAGTGTAATCTACGTACCCTCGTAGACCGACAGTGGAAGCATTATGACGATGCGGTTGATGTACTCGTACGTCTTCACGGCCCGACCGATCAAGCACCGAAACTATGGCACCTCCGAGTTCTAGCACATGTTCAGCTCGATGACGATCCCCGGACTCTGATCCAACAAAGTGTCGGGGAAGAGTTCCGTCAGCACGACGGCGTGGTGACGATCTTGATGTTCTACTGTCGCAGGGCTTCGCCTAAGCACCACTACAATATTATCGAGGACTATGGTGGAGGGGGCACCGCACACGGCTAAGAGAACGATCTTGAAGATCAACTTGTGTGTCTAGAGGTGCCCCCCTGCCCCCGTATATAAAGGAGCAAGGGGGGAGGCCGGCCGGCCCTTGGGGCGCGCTAAGGAGGAGGAGTCCTCCTCCTAGTAGGAGTAGGACTCCCCCTCTTTCCTACTCCTACTAGGAGGGGGAAAGGAAGGGGGAGAGGGAGAAGGAAAGGGGGGCGCCGCCCCCCCCCCCCTCTCCTAGTCCAATTCGGACCAGAGGGGGAGGGGGCGCGCGGCCCACCCTGGCTGCCCCTCTCTCTCTCCACTAGGGCCCATAAAGCCCATTACTTCTCCCGGGGGGGGGGTTCCGGTAACCCTCCGGCACTCCGGTTTTCTCCGAAATCATCCGGAACACTTCCGATGTCCGAATATAGCCGTCCAATATATCAATCTTTATGTCTCGACCATTTCGAGACTCCTCGTCATGTCCGTGATCACATCCGGGACTCCGAACAAACTTCGGTACATCAAAATATATAAACTCATAATGAAACTGTCATCGTAACGTTAAGCGTGCGGACCCTACGGGTTCGAGAACAATGTAGACATGACCGAGACATGTCTCCGGTCAATAACTAATAGCGGAACCTGGATCCTCATATTGGCTCCCACATATTCTACGAAGATCTTTTATCGGTCAGACCGCATAACAACATACTTTGTTCCCTTTGTCATCGGTATGTTACTTGCCCGAGATTCGATCGTCGGTATCTCAATACCTAGTTCAATCTCATTACCGGCAAGTCTCTTTACTCGTTTCGTAATACATCATCTCGCAACTAACTCATTAGTTGCAATGCTTGCAAGGCTTATGTGATGTGCATTACCGAGAGGGCCCAGAGATACCTCTCCGACAATCGGAGTGACAAATCCTAATCTCGAAATACGCCAACCCAACATGTACCTTTGGAGACACCTGTAGAACTCCTTTATAATCACCCAGTTACATTGTGATGTTTGGTAGCACACAAGTGTTCCTCCGGCGAACGAGAGTTGCATAATCTCATAGTCATAGGAACATGTATAAGTCATGAAGAAAGCAATAGCAACATACTAAACAATCGGGTGCTAAGCTAATGGAATGGGTCATGTCAATCACATCATTCTCCTAATGATGTCATCCCGTTAATCAAATGACAACACATGTCTATGGTTAGGAAACATAACCATCTTTGATTAACGAGCTAGTCAAGTAGAGGCACACTAGTGACGTTTAGTTTGTCTATGTATTCACACAAGTATTATGTTTCCGGATAATACAATTCTAGCATGAATAATAAACATTTATCATGATATAAGGAAATAAATAATAACTTTATTATTGCCTCTAGGGCATATTTCCTTCAAGTGTTCCTCCGGTATTCGGGAGTTGCATAATCTCATAGTCATAGGAACATGTATAAGTCATGAGGAAAGCAATAGCAATAAACTAAATGATCATAATGCTAAGCTAACGGATGGGTCTAGTCCATCACATCATTCTCTAATGATGTGATCCCATTTATCAAATGACAACACATGTCCATGGCTAGGAAACTTAACCATCTTTGATTAACGAGCTAGTCAAGTAGAGGCATACTAGGGACACTCTGTTTGTCTATGTATTCACACATGTACTAAGTTTCTGGTTAATACAATTCTAGCATGAATAATAAACATTTATCATGATATAAGGAAATATAAATAACAACTTTATTATTGCCTCTAGGGCATATTTCCTTCTGTCTCCCACTTGCACTTGTGTCAATAATCTAGATTACACAGTAATGATTCTAACACCCATGGAGTCTTGGTGCTGATAATGTTTTGCTTGTGAGAGAGGCTTAGTCAATGGGTCTGCAACATTCAGATCCGTATGTATCTTGCAAATCTCTATGTCTCCCTCCTTGACTTGGTCGCGGATGGAATTGAAGTGTCTCTTGATGTGCTTGGTTCTCTTGTGAAATCTGGATTCCTTTGCCAAGGCAATTGCACCAGTATTGTCACAAAAGATTTTCATTGTACCCGATGCACTAGGTATGACACCTAGATCAGATATGAACTCCATCCAGACTCCTTCATTTGCTGCTTCCGAAGCAGCTATGTACTCCACTTCACACGTAGATTCCGCCATGACGCTCTGCTTGGAACTGCACCAACTGACAGCTCCACCGTTCAATAAAAATACATATCCGGTTTGTGACTTAGAGTCATACGGATGAGTGTCAAAGATTGCATTGACGTAATCGTTTATGACAAGCTCTTTGTCACCTCCATAAACGAGAAACACATCCTTAGTCCTTTCCAGGTATTTCATGATGTTCTTGACCGTTGTCTAGTGATCCACTCCTGGATTACTTTGGTACCTCCCTACTAAAGCAAGGCACACATTAGGTTTGGTACACAGCATTGCATACATGATAGAACCTATGGCTGAAGCATAGGGAATGACTTTCATTTTCTCTCTATCTTCTGCAGTGGTCGGGCATTGAGTCTGACTCAATTTCACACCTTGTAACTCAGGCAAGAACCCTTTCTTTGCTTGATCCATTTTGAACTTCTTCAAGACTTTATCAATGTATGTGCTTTGTGAAAGTCCAATTAAGCGTCTTGATCTATCTCTATAGATCTTGATGCCCAATATATAAGCAGCTTCACCGAGGTCTTTCATTGAAAAATTCTTATTCAAATATCCTTTTATGCTATTCAGAAATTCAGTATCATTTCCGATCAACAATATGTCATCTACATATAATATCAGAAATGCTATAGAGCTCCCACTCACTTTCTTGTAAATATAGGCTTCTCCAAAAGTCTGTATAGAACCATATGCTTTGATCACACTATCAAAGCGTATATTCCAACTCCGAGAGGCTTGCACCAGTCCATAAATGGATCGCTAGAGCTTGCACACTTTGTTAGCACCTTTTGGATTGACAAAACCTTCTGGTTGCATCATATACAACTCTTCTTTAAGATATCCATTAAGGAATGCAGTTTTGACATCCATTTGACAAATTTCATAATCATAAAATGCGGCAATTGCTAACATGATTCGAACAGACTTAAGCATCGCTACGGGTGAGAAGGTCTCATCATAGCTAACTCCTTGAACTTGTCGAAAACCTTTTGCAACAGGTCGAGCTTTGTAGACAGTAACATTACTGTCAGCGTCGGTCTTCTTCTTGAAGGTCCATTTATTCTCTATGGCTTGCCGATCATTGGGCAAGTCAACCAAAGTCCACACTTTGTTCTCATACATGGATCCCATCTCAGATTTCATGGCCTCAAGCCATTTTGCGGAATCTGGGCTCATCATCGCTTCCTCATAGTTTGTAGGTTCGTCATGGCCAAGTAACATGACCTTCAAAACAGGATTACCGTACCACTCTGGTGCGTACCTTATTCTGGTTGACCTACGACGTTCGGTAGTAACTTGATCAGAAGTTTCATGATAATCATCATTAGCTTCCTCACTTACTGGTGTAGGAATCACTGGAACTGATTTCTGTGATGAACTACTTTCCAATAAGGGAGTAGGTACAATTACCTCGTCAAATTCTACTTTCCTCCCACTCACTTCTTTCGAGAGAAACTCCTTCTCTTGAAAGGATCCATTCTTAGCAATGAATATTGCCTTCGGATCTGTGATAGAAGGTGTACCCAACAGTCTCCTTTGGGTATCCTATGAAGACACATTTCTCCGATTTGGGTTCGAGCTTATCAGGTTGAAGCTTTTTCGCATAAGCATCGCAGCCCCAAACTTTAAGAAATGACAACTTGGGTTTCTTGCTAAACCACAGTTCATAAGGCGTCGTCTCAACGGATTTCGATGGTGCCCTATTTAACATGAATGCAGTCGTCTCTAAAGCATAACTCCAAAATGATAGCGGTAAATCAGTAAGAGACATCATATATCGCACCATATCTAATAAAGTGCGGTTACAACATTCGGACACACCGTTACGCTGTGGTCTTCCAGGTGGCGTGAGTTGCGAAACTATTCTGCATTGTTTCAAATGAAGACCAAACTCATAACTCAAATATTCACCTCCACGATCAGATCGTAGAAACTTAATTTTCTTGTTACGATGATTTTCCACTTCACTCTGAAATTCTTTGAACTTTTCAAATGTTTCAGACTTATGTTTCATCAAGTAGATATAACCATATCTGCTCAAATCATCTGTGAAGGTAAGAAAATAATGATACCCGCCACGAGCATTAAACACTCATCGGACCGCATACATTAGTATGTATTATTTCGAATAAGTCCGTTGCTGGTTCCATTGTTCCGGAGAATGGAATCTTAGTCATCTTGCCCATGAGGCATGGTTCGCAAGCATCAAGTGATTCCAAAAGTGTCAGGACCCCGACACAATGCCACATCGATCTAGCATGTAACACCTCATATCACTTTGCGGCCTCACGCACGGTATTCCCACGGGTGTCGCCTTACCTTTGCCCAGGACCGTTTGCGTCTTTTGGCACACGTATATGATAGTGTCGCTAGCATCCATATGATAAGGAGCCCGGGCTGACATGGCTAGTCGTAAACCCAAAGTGGCACAAACTTATAGGGACAGGCATCCATGACCCAGCATCGAACGTGTCGGTCATCAGCGAGTGAATCCAGGCTGTAGCACTGGGCTAGCAGGACTCCGGTGAACCGGGCTGTAGCGGGCTAACAGGACTCCGGTATTCATCGTGTGACATTTCCCCGAGGGGACAGACACAGGAACGAAGAAGGACACATGCCGGCCAGCCTAAGTGTTCCGGAGCAGCAGCAAGCTACCATGGCTCAGTGGAAACACTAGGAGACATTTCCCAGTAAGAGAGGCTACTAAGGATAAACAACTAGATAGTCAGATCCCACACATACCAAGCATTTCAATAACATACACGCAATATGCTCGATATGTGCAAATACAACATGGCATCACAACATGACTCTACAACTCAAGTATTTATTCATTAGGCTCCGAGGAGCGAGATATTACAAACAGGGGTCTCATGACCCAACATTCAGAGCATACAAATCAAAGCACAAGCGGAAGCTATCATGTCTGAGTACAGACATCTATAAATGAAAAAGGCTGAGAAGCCTGACTATCTACCAAATCCTGCCGAGGCACAAGATCGTAGCTGAGGTAACAAGCTAAACGTCGAAGTCCACGTGGAACTACTAGTGAGACTGAAGTCTCTCTGCAAAAACGTAAAATAGGCAAACGTGAGTACAAATGTACCCAGCAAGACTTACATCAGAACTAACTACATATGCATCATTATCAACAAAGGGGATGGTGGGGTTTAACTGCAGCAAGCCAGCTTTGACTCGGTGGCTATCCTAAACTACGACTGCAAGTAACTCTTTTGAGGTGGCGCACACGAGTCCACATATTCACCATATCAATACACCACTATGGATCCGCTCCCGTCTCCCTACGAGAACGCCATCCATAGCACTCACGCTTATCTTGCGTATTTTAGAGTATCCACTTTCACTTGTCTATGAACTGATATAAGCAACCCAGAAGTCCTTTACCGCGGACACGGCTATTCGAATAGATGATGTTAACCCTGCAGGGGTGTACTTCTTCATACATGTTTCCACCACTTAGCGTCTGCACACGACATGTGCTCGGCAGACTTCAAGCGAAAGCCGACGTGGGTGTAGACCACGACCTACCTAATCACTCAAGTCTCTAGTCCAGGTTTATCGCCTATTCGGGTTCCATCCATGAGGAGATCCGGCCGGAGTTTCGCTCACAGCCCCAAACGATGTGTGCAGGGTTCCCGAGATACCTAACGGGTATTCGGTACACCCGGCCACGTGCCTACCGCATCACAGCCCACCCCTACGGTCAGCGTTGTCCACGGCCTCCAGCATACTACAAACACCAGAAACTACTTGCAACTCCTGGACAGAGGACAAGGGTGAATAAGAAGTCGAGCGGGGTCATATTTCAGGGCCCAATGCATGGTAGTAGCTGAAATCATGGATCACAAACACAGAGCTCAGTTCCTAAGGACGGCTTCAATGAGACAACCCACCATGTACTCCTACATGGCCTCTCACCGTTACCTTTTACCAAAACGTGTTCACACACTTAGCTCACACACAGTAGGACACGTTCACACACCTCTGATTCATTCCCGATGAATCAGACCTGACTCAACTCTAAGCAGTAGCAGGCATGACAAACAAACATGAATGAGTAGGCACAATAGGGCTCAAACAACTCCTACTCATACTAGTGGGTTTCATCTATTTACTGTGGCAATGACAGGTCATGCAGAGGATAAAGGGGTTCAGCTACCGCAGCAAGTAACAAATGACTCGTTGTTGTCCTAATGCAGTAAAAGAGAGCAGGGCGAGAGAGTAGGATTGTATCGGAATGAACAAGGGGTTTTTGCTTGCCTGGCACTTCTGAAGATAATATAGTTCTTCATCGGTGTCATCGAACAATCGTCGGAACGTCGTCTACTGAGAGGGGACAATTACCGGCAAACAAGAAAGAACACAATCAATGCGATGCAACAATATGATGCATGATAATGACATGGCAATATGCTGGTGTTTTGAGCTAATGCAGCTGTAAGCCAAATTAATTGAAGTGGAATTCAAACAAGGTTAAACTCCAACTCCAAATGTTCTTTCACAAATTACCCTAATCATGATTCATCCTATTCAGTGAGGTTAACTTGTTCAAACATGCATGATCATGGCATAAACAGATTCTTCATATTTTTCTGATCATTTTTCATATATAAATTATTTCATTCTGAGCTACGGTTGAATTTATATGATTTTTAGAAGTTTGGGGTATTTTCTGAAATTTCCTGAATTAAAATAAATCCAGAAAATCAATTACTGCGTCAGCCTGACGTCAGTGTGACATCAGCGGGTCAACGGGACATGGTCCGGGTCAAACCTGATAGTGGGTCCCGCGTGTCAGTGTAATTAGTTAAACTAAAATTAATTTAAACTAATCCTAAATAGTTAACAGGGCTGGGCCCCACCTGTCATTGACTCAGGAGAGTCAACCAGGGCCCACCCGTGGTCAAGGTCAACGTCGGCTACACCGGCGTTTAGCCGCCGGTGAGCCCGACGCGGCGGCGAGAGTGGTTTTGGCCACTCTGACGGCCAAATGGGCCGCGGAGGGCATCTAGGTGGAGCTGGGGACGAGCCAAAGCTCTTGGTGGAGTTAGCTGGGGTCGGGGTGGCCGGAATCGGCGCCGGCGACGACCTAGGTGGCCGCCGGAGTTCGGCCGAGGTTGAACACGGCGCTGCGGTGCACTGGAGGGGAAACGGAAGGGCGCTGCGGGCTCCTGGGAGGGCGGCGAACTTGGTAACATGCTCGGGCAAGCTGGGGTGGCCCTGGCCACGGCGGCGCCATGGCCGGCGGCAAGGAGCAATCGGCTCCGGTGATTAGGGCGGCTAGAGGGTGCGTTCCGCAGCAAGAAGAGAGGGGAAAGACGGCAGGGCTCACGTAGATCACGAAGCGATGCTCGGGGTAGCCGGGGGCGTGCTGAGGATGACGAATCGTCGAGGGCGATCGCCGGCGACCGAAGCTTGAAGACGGAGTCGAGGCGGTCGTCTTGGGGCGTCCGGTGCTTGGGGCTTGCTCTAGGAGGTGTAATGGATGGTGGCGGAGCTTTCAGGCGACACGGGGAGGCGAGAGGAGCATGGTGGACGTGGTGGCAGCGAACGACGGCGGCGTTCGGGCGCGAGAGGGGAAAGGAGCAGAGAAGGGGGAAAGGGTCGGGGGAGAGTGAGAGAGAGCCAGGGGCTGCGTGGCGCTCCGTGGCGTCGTCTAGGAGGGGCCGGGGAAGCAGGAGGTGGCCGGGGAAGCAGGAGGTGGCCGGGGCAGCGTCGGCGCTCGCCACCGAGCTGCTTTGGGGCGAGGAGAGGAAGACGACAGGAGGAGGCCTGGTGGGCTGGGCCGTGCTGGGCCGGTTGGTGGCACCAGGTAAGGCCCAGGTACTAACTCTCTCTTGTTTTCTATTTCTTTCTGTTTTCTAGTTTTTTGCTATTTGTTTTGATTTAGTAATAATACCAAACCATTTCATAAAATCCTGGAAACAATTATGGGTGCTTTCTGAATTATTTCAGTGACCCTTAACAATTTCCAACATTTATTTGAACATTTAAATTATTTATAGTATTTAAATGCCCAAAGTCAAATACAATAGGATTTAATTCAAAAATCCAGAATGGCCTAGAAATATGTGCATCATTGTTGGCAGGGGTTTTCACCTTTAACAAAAATAATGAACTTTTCTAAAGGGCATTCTGGGTTCATTGAAAATATTTTTTATTTTGATCCTAATTGCATTTTATTTAGTGCTAGGGTTTGTCATCCCCATTTCAAGTTTAAAAGAAATTTAGACATGATGCAGCAACCAAGCTAGCCCAAGCGCATAGCAAAGCCAGGGATGTGACAAAAAGTCCATCAACATGGAGTTTCTTCATGTGCTTTACACCAATATGACCCAAACGGCAGTCCCACAAATAAGTTGCACTATCATTATTAAACTTATATCTTTTGGCTTCAATACTATGAATATGTGTATCACTACTATCAAGATTTAGTAAAAATAGACCACTCATCAAGGGTGCATGACCATAAAAGACATTACTCACATAAATAGAACAACCATTATTCTCTGATTTAAATGAATAACCGTCTCGCATCAAACAAGATCCAGATATAATGTTCATGCTCAACGCTGACACAAAATAACAATTATTTAGGTCTAAAACTAATCCTGAAGGTAGATGTAGAGGTAGCGTGCCGATGGCGATCACATCGACTTTGGAACCATTTCCCACGTGCATCGTCACCTCGTCCTTAGCCAATCTTCGCTTAATCCGTAGCCCCTGTTTCGAGTTGCAAATATTAGCAACAGAACCAGTATCAAATACCCAGACGCTACTACGAGCATTAGTAAGGTACACATTAATAACATGTATATCAAATATACCTTTTACTTTGCCATCCTTCTTCTCCGCCAAATACTTGGGGCAGTTCTGCTTCTAGTGACCAGTCCCTTCGCAGTAGAAGCACTCAGTCTCAGGCTTAGGTCCAGACTTGGACTTCTTCACTTGAGCAGCAACTTGCTTGCCATTCTTCTTGAAGTTCCCCTTCTTCCCTTTACCCTTTTTCTTGAAACTGGTGGTCTTGTTGACCATCAACACTTGATGCTCCTTTTTGATTTCTACCTCCGCAGCCTTTAGCATTGCGAAGAGCTCGGGAATCGTCTTATCCATCCCTCGCATATCATAGTTCATCACGAAGCTCTTGTAGCTTGGTGGCAGTGATTGAAGAACTCTGTTAATGACACTATCATCACGAAGATTAACTCCCAACTGAGTCAAGTGGTTGTGGTACCCAGACATTCTGAGTATATGTTCACTGACAGAACTATTCTCCTCCATTTTGCAGCTATAGAACTTATTGGAAACTTCATATCTCTCAATCCGGGCATTTGTTTGAAATAATAACTTCAACTCCTGGAACATCTCATATGCTCCATGACGTTCAAAGGGTCGTTGAAGTCCCGGTTCTAAGTCGTAAAGCATGGCACACTGAACTATCGAGTAGTCATCAGCTTTGCTCTTCCAGATGTTCATAACATCTGGTGTTGCTCCTACAGTGGATTTGTCACCTAGCGGTGCTTCCAGGATGTAATTCTTCTGTGCAGCAATGAGGATAATCCTCAAGTTACGGACCCAGTCTGTGTAGTTGCTACCATCATCTTTCAACTTAGCTTTCTCTAGGAACGCATTAAAATTTAATGGAACAACAGCACGGGCCATCTATCTACAATAACATAGACATGCAAAATACTATCAGGTACTAAGTTCATGATAAATTAAAGTTCAATTGATCATATTACTTAAGAACCCCCACTTAGATAGACATCCCTCTAATCATCTAAGTGATCACGTGATCCATATCAACTAAACCATGTCCGATCATCACGTGAGATGGAGTAGTTTTCAATGGTGAACATCACTATGTTGATCATATCTACTATATGATTCATGCTCGACCTTTCGGTCTAAGTGTTCCGAGGCCATATCTGCATATGCTAGGCTCGTCAAGTTTAACCCAAGTATTCTGTGTGTGCAAAACTGGCTTGCACCCGTTGTATGTGAACTTAGAGCTTATCACACCCGATCATCACGTGGTGTCTAAGCACGACGAACTGTGGCAACGGTGCATACTCAGGGAGAACACTTATACCTTGAAATTTAGTGAGAGATCATCTTATAATGCTACCGTTGAACTAACCCAAATAAGATGCATAAAGGATAAACATCACATGCAATCAATATAAGTGATATGATATGGTCATCATCATCTTGTGCCTTTGATCTCCATCTCCAAAGCACTGTCATGATCACCATCGTCACCGACTTGACACCTTGATCTCCATCGAAGCATCATTGTCATCTCGCCAACTATTGCTTCTACGACTATCACTACCGCTTGGTGATAAAGTAAAGCAATTGCATGGCGATTGCATTTCATACAATAAAGCGACAACCATATGGCTCCTGCCAGTTGCCGATAACTCTTTTACAAAACATGATCATCTCATACAATAAAATTTAGCATCATGTCTTGACCATATCACATCACAACATGTCCTGCAAAAACGAGTTAGACGTCCTCTACTTTGTTGTTGCAAGTTTTACATGGCTGCTACGGGCTGAGCAAGAACCGTTCTTACCTACGCATAAAAAACCACAACGCAGTATAGTGATTGCTTTTTGATCTTCAGAAAGAACCGTGTTCATTGAATCCGATTCAACTAAAGTTGGAGAAACTGACACCCACTAGCCACCTGTGTGTGAAGCACGTCGGTAGAATCAGTCTCGCGTAAGCGTACGCGTAATGTCGGTCTGAGCCGCTTCATCCAACAATACCGTTGAATCAAGAATCAACTAGTGACGGCAAGCAATATGTATATACCCACGCCCACTACTCATTTGTGTTCTACTCATGCATATAACATCTACATATAGACCTGGCTCGGATGCCAATGCTGGGGAACGCAGTAATTTCAAAAAAATCCTACGCACACGCAAGATCCATCTAGGTGATGCATAGCAAAGAGAGGGGATAGAGTGTTGTCCACGTACCCTCATAGACCATAAGCGGAAGTGTTATGACAACGCGGTTGATGTAGTCGTACGTCTTCACGATCCGACCGATCGTAGCACGGAAGGTACGGCATCTCCGCGGTCTGCACACGTTCAGCTCGGTTATGTCCCACGAACTCTAGATCCAGCTGAGTGTCGAGGGAGAGCTTCGTCAGCACGACGGAATGATGACGATAATGATGAAGTTACCGACGCAAGGTTTCACCTAAGCACTACAATGATATGGCCGAGGTGGAAATCTGTGGAGGAGGGGCACCGCACACGGCTAAACAATCAACTTGTGTGTCGATGGGATGCCCCCCTCCCCCGTATATAAAGGAGGGGAGGAGGAGTGTAACGCCCCGAGACCGATGTGCCAGGTGTCCTCCAGTTATTCGCTGTTGTTGCCTTGTCATTGATTGCGTGTCATGCATTGCATATCATGTCATCATGTGCATTTCATTTGCATACATGTTCGTCTCATGCATTCGAGCATTTTCCCCGTTGTCCGTTTTGCATTCCGGCGCTCCGTTCTCCTCCGGTGGTCATTTCTACCTTTCTTTCGTGTGTGGGGGTTAAGCATTTCCGGATTGGACCGAGACTTTCCAAGCGGCCTTGGTTTACTACCGGTAGACCACCTGTCAAGTTTCGTACCATTTGGACTTCGTTTGATACTCCAACGGTTAACCGAGGGACCAAAAAGGCCTCGTGTGTGTTGCAGCCCAACACCCCTCCAAGTTGGCCCAAAACCCACCAAAGACCTCTCCATCATCTAGAGCGTTCGATCACGATCGCGTGGCCGAATAACGCACCTCATTTGGACTCTCCTAGCTCTCTCTACCTATAAATGTGTGATCCCCTCCGAAATTCGCGGTGCAAACCCTAGACCACCACCTTTCCGCGCCGACGGCATTTCCTCCCCCGCCGACGGACATGTCCGGCCTCTCCTGCGCGAATCCGGAGCCGCCAAGTGTCCTCGCCGCCGCCGTTCTCCACCGCGCGCCGCCGCGGGCCCGCATGGCCCAGATCCGGCCCGCGGGGCCCGAATCGCCGTCGCCCGCGCCTGTGCATCGCCGCCGCCCAGCGCCTCCCATCCGCGCCCGCCGGCCGCCACCTCCGCCTCCGTGCCGCCATGTGTGCGACAGTCTCCTACTCAACGTCGGCGCGCGTCTCGGCAGCCGCGCCGCCCTGGATCACCTGCAGCTCGCCGCGCGGAGCTCCGCCGCCGCCTCGCCAAGTCACCGATGCTGCCCTCCGCCGTCGCCTAGCTCGCCGCCGGCCGTATCCGACCAGATCCGGGCCAGGACGACCTCCCGCCGCCGCCCTTGACTTCTCTGGCGCGGATCCGGCGAGATCCGCCGCCGCCTCGGTTCGCGCACCGGATGAACCCTAGATCTGGAGGTCTATATTTTCACTAAGTCCCCGAGTTTCCCATGTTTCATATGCACATGTTCATCGCATTGTAACTTTGCATCCGTAGCTCCGTTTTGGGCATATAGCATATCAAAAAGTTCGCCTCAAAGAGCACATCATATCATCTCATTGCATCATTTTCATTTGAGTTCATCTTGATGCCCGAAATGCTGTTGAGATAATTGTCAGATCTGCTGCTCCAATTAGATATTTGTCATGTTTGCCATGATTATTGTGTGCATGATATGCCCCTGAGCTCTTCATGAGTTTTGTTATATGTTTTGCCATCTATCTAGAGGTGCAACCCATGTATTTTTGTGATGTGTGTGGTAACTAGCACAAGCTTGCCAAGTGGTGCATTCGTTAATGCTGATTTCAGGGACTTAGCATTTCCACTAAGTCCTTGGACTGTTTATCTCATTATGCCATATGTTCATGTTGTTTCCTAGTGATCCGTGCCTCCTTTGAGGATGATCAGTAAGGATGATTTGTTAATCTTGTAGTGCTCTATCCATCCATGTCTTAGTTTGCATTTATGGAGTACCCTAGCTTGAGTCAATCGAGCTCTACTTTTGCTATTTCATGAATCTGGGCAGATTGTCTACTTGTTAGTGATTTTGCCGAGGATGTTGTAGTTGATCCGTGCATGCTATGTTGTTGTTCTTGCCATGTCTAGCTTGTATAATGTGTATTCTTGATGGGTGTATGCTTCGATTGTCATGCCTTGCTCTGTAGTGAGTGCATCAAGCTCGTAAACATGCCTACTTGATATCTGATTTGCATGCTCCAGTTTTTCTCTAAGTCTGTAATCTGATTATGTTTTTGCCATGTTCACATGCTTGCAATTGTCTTTTCTGATCCCTTTTGGCTCAAGGTCACTAAGGGACTTTTGTTAAGCTCTTTGAGTAGCTCCATGCCATGCTTTACTTTGCCATGTTCAGGTCCTGTAGCATATAGTTTTCATGCTCCAAAGTGTGCTACCTGATCTGAAATTCCAGACAAGTGTTAATTTCACTGTCTGGAATCTGTTTACCAAATACATTTTTGCCATGCTTGTTTGAATCTGTTAATGGATGAATTGGCTGTAGCTCAGTGTTCCTCTTTTGTTAAGCATCATGAATGGATCCCTGCCATGTATTTTGTTGCCAAGTTTGAGTGCTGTAGCATGTTTGTCTTGTTGCATTTGGATGGCTACTTGCTATTTATCGCAGACCGGTGCCATATTTGAATTGCTCGCCATTTCCAAACCGTAACTCTGATTCCGGTGATCTTTATATCATTTTCAAGCGATTTCATCTCACCTTTCCAGTGGCACACTTTGATTTCCAATTTGAGGCCAGGTTCAGTCATTCCTTGTCAAATCATGCATATGCATCGCATACCGCATCTCGCATATCATACCATGTTCTTGTGTTGGTTGTTTACTATGTTGTGTGCTTCTTTTCGGTGTTTGCTTCTTCGGGTTGGTTCCGGTAACGTCGCATTTGTGAGGACCCGTTCGACTACGCCCGTTTGTCTTCTTCATGGACTGGTTCTTCTTCCTTGTGGGATTTCAGGCAAGATGATCATACCCTCGAGATCACTTCTATCTTTGCTTGCTAGATGCTCGCTCTTTTGCTATGCCTATGCTGCGATACCTACCACTTGCTTCATGCCTCCCAAATTGCCATGCCAAACCTCTAACCCACCAAGTCCTAGCAAACCGTTGATTGGCTAAGTTACCGCTTTGCTCAGCCCCTCTTATAGCGTTGTTAGTTGCAGGTGAAGATCGAAGTTTGTTCCATGTTGGAACATGGAGATGTTGTTCCTTGTTGGAACATGTTTACTTGTTGGGATATCACAATATATCTTATTTAATTAATGCATCTATATACTTGGTAAAGGGTGGAAGGCTCGGCCTTATGCCGGGTGTTTTGTTCCACTCTTGCTGCCCTAGTTTCCGTCATATCGGTGTTATGTTCCCGGATTTTGCGTTCCTTACGTGGTTGGGTATAATGGGAACCCCTTGACAGTTCGCTTTGAATAAAACTCCTCCAGCAAGGCCCAAACTTGGTTTTACCATTCGCCGCCTAGCCTCTTTTTCCCTTGGGTTAGGCCAGCCCAAGGGTCATCTTTATTTTAACCCCCCCCCCGGGCCAGTGCTTGTCTAAGTGTTGGTCCGAACTGAGTAGACTGCGGGGCCACCTCGGGGAAACTTGAGGGCTGGTTTTACTCGTAGGATGTCTCATCCGGTGTCGCCCTGAGAACGAGATATGTGCAGCTCCTTTCAGGATGTCGGCGCATCGGGCGGCTTTGCTGGACTTGTTTTACCATTGTCGAGGATGTCTTGTAGAACCGGGATACCAAGTCTGATCGGAATGTCTCGGGAGGAGGTATATTCCTTCGTTGACCGTGAGAGCTTGTCATGGGCTAAGTTGGGACACCCCTGCAGGGATTTGAACTTTCGAAAGCCGTGCCCACGGTTATGGGCAGATGGGAATTTGTTAATGTCCGGTTGTAGAAAACCTGAAGTGGACCCTAATTAAAATGCATCAACCGCGTGTGTAACCGTGATGGTCTCTTTCCGGGGGAGTCCGGAAAGTGAACACGGTGTTGGAGTAATGCTTGACGTAGGTTGTTCTAGGATCACTTCTTGATCATACTTTTATCGACCGTGCTTTGCCTTCTCTTCTCGCTCTCTTTTGCGCTTGTTAGCCACCATATATACTAGTCGCTTGCTGCAGCTCCACCTCACACCTTTACCTTACCCATAAGCTTAAATAGTCTTGATCGCGAGGGTGTGAGATTGCTGAGTCCCCGTGACTCACAGATACTTCCAAAACCAGTTTGCGGGTGCTGATGAAACCGTGCAGATGACACAACCAAGCTCAAGGAGGAGCTCGAGGAAGATCTTATTCTTTATGTTGTTCCGTTTTCCAGTTGATCAGTAGTGGAGCCCAGTCGGGACGATCGGGGATCTGTGTAGCATTTGTGGTAGTCCTCTTTTATTTTGGTTCCGTAGTCGGACCCTGATTGTATCTGGTTGATGTAATGCTTTATTCATGTAATTGTGTGAAGTGGCGATTGTAAGCCAACTATGTATCTCTTTCCCTTATGTATTACATGGGTTGTGTGAAGATTACCTCACTTGCGACATTGCTTTCAATACGGTTATGCCTCTAAGTCGTGCTTCGACACGTGGAAGATATAGCCGCATCGAGGGCGTTACAAGGAGGTCGGCCGGCCCTTGTGGGCGCGCCAAGGGGGAGGAATTCTCCTCCTCGTAGTAGTAGAATTCTTCCTTTCCTAGTCCTACTAGGAGGGGAAAGGAAGGAGAGGGGGAGGGAGAGGGAAAGAGGGGCCGCGTCCCCTCCCCCAGTCCAATTCAGACTCCCTTGGGGGGAGGGGCGCCACCTCCTGGCTGCTGCCCTCTCTCCCCTAAAGCCCACTAAGGGCCCAATAACTTCCCGGGGGAGGGGGGGGGGTCTGGTAACCCTCCAGCACTCTGGTTTTATCCGAAATCTCCCGAAACACTTCCGGTGTCCGAACATAGCCATCCGATATATCAATCTTTATGTCTCGACCATTTTGAGACTCCTCGTCATGTCCGTGATCACATCCAGGACTCCGAACTACCTTTAGTACTTCAAAACACATAAACTCATAATACCGGTCGTCACCGAACGTTAAGCGTGTGGACCCTACGGGTTCGAGAACTATGTAGACATGACCGAGACTCACTTCCAGTCAATAACCAATAGCGAAACCTGGATGCTCATATTGGTTCCTACATATTCTACGAGGATCTTTATCGGTCAAACCGCATAACAACATATGTTGTTCCCTTTGTCATCGGTATGTTACTTGCCCGAGATTCGATCGTCGGTATCTCAATACCTAGTTCAATCTCGTTACCGGCAAGTCTCTTTACTCGTTTCGTAATGAAACATCTTGTAACTAAATCATTAGTCACATTGCTTGCAAGGCTTATAGTGATGTGCATTACCGAGAGGGCCCAGAGATACCTCTCCGATACATGGAGTGAAAAATCCTAATCTCGATCTATGCCAACTCAACAAACACCATCGGAGACACCTGTAGAGCATCTTTATAGTCACCCAATTACGTTGTGACGTTTGATAGCACAATAAGTGTTCCTCCAATATTCGGGTGTTGCATAATCTCATAGTCATAGGAACATGTATAAGTTATGGAGAAAGCAATAGCAGTAAACTAAACGATCAAAGTGATAAGCTAACGACTGGGTCAAGTCAATCACATCATTCTCTAATGATGTCTTGTTCATCAAATGACAACTCTTGTCCATGGCTAGGAAACTTAACCGTCTTTGATTAACGAGCTAGTCAAGTAGAGGCATACTAGTGACACTCATTTTGTCTATGTATTCACACATGTACTAAGTTTCCGGTTAATACAATTCTAGCATGAATAATAAACATTTATCATGATATAAGGAAATATAAATAACAACTTCATTATTGCCTCTAGGACATATTTCCATCAAAAATGCTTAGTGATATGCTCCATAATCCCTCAACCACTTTCTCATATCCATATATGTCTCAAACCAAAAGTCAAACTCGGCCCCATCGATTTGATCTATCCGGCGCCACTGAGTTTATTTGACATAGCCATAGCCAGAAACCCTAATCAGTTCGGTCTCACCGATAGGGATCTCGGTCTCACCGAGATGGAATTGCAAACTCTCTGTTTCCCCGTCGTAATGTTTCGGTCTAACCGAGATTATGTTATGCCCTAACCCTAACAAAATCGGTCCCACCGAGTTGACATGTCAGTCCCACCGAAAAGCCTAACGTTCACATTTTGAACTAAATTGGTATGACCGAGTTTCATGATTCGGTCTCACCGAGTTTGGTAAATTGTGTGTAACGGTTAGATTTTGTGTGGAGGCTATATATACCCCTCCACCCGCTCTTCATTCATGGAGAGAGCCATCAGAACATGCCTACACTTCCAACATACATTTTCTGAGAGAGAACCACCTATCCATGTGTTGAGACCAAGATATTCCATTCCAACCACAAGAATCTTAATCTCTAGCCTTCCCAAGTTGCTTTCCACTCAAATCATCTTTCCACCAAATCCAAATATGTGAGAGAGAGTTGAGTGTTGGGGAGACTATCATTTGAAGCACAAGAGCAAGGAGTTCATCATCAACACACCATCTATTACCTTTTGGAGAGTGGTGTCTCCTAGATTGGTTAGGTGTTACTTGGGAGCCTCCGTCAAGATTGTGGAGTTGAACCAAGGAGTTTGTACGGGCAAGGAGATTGCCTACTTCGTGAAGATCTACCCTAATGAGGCAAGTCCTTCGTGGGCGATGGCCATGGTGGGATAGACAAGGTTGCTTCTTCGTGGACCCTTCGTGGGTGGAGCCCTCTGTGGACTCGCACCGCTGTTACCCTTCATGGGTTGAAGTCTCCATCAACGTGGATGTACGATAGCACCACCTATCGGAACCACGCCAAAAATCTTCGTGTCTACATTGTGTTTTCTCTCTCCAAACTCCTCCCTTTACCTTCATATGCAAATGTTTTACATTCTGCTGCTATACTCTTAGACTTGCATGTGTAGGTTGATTGCTTTATTTGTGCTAAGTTGCTAAAATCTGCCAAGACTTAAAATTGGGAAAAGGCTAGATTTTTATTTGGTCAAGTAGTCTAATCACCCCCCTCTAGACATACTTCCGATCCTACAATAAGCCGCCCCTCTGCTCCTGCACAAGGGTTCGCACCCCCTGTAACTCAACACTCCATACAACAAAGCTCCCGCAGCACTGAGACGTAAGGCTATTACCTCCTCCGAGAGGGGCCTGAACTTGTAAATTCGAGTGTACAATCTCGTCATAGCTAGGCTCTGCCTCTCCTACATACCCCCTGTCGGATTTGGGTTCCGGCAAAACCCTTGAGGTTCAAACACTAGGGTGCGCACAAAGATCTCTCCCCCCTCTAGCGCGCACACATCATGATCTCACGGCCTAGCTCGACGAATGATAGAGGCTAAGGTGTCCCGATGTTTCGATGAGATGGTGGCTATCGTTTTCTGTGGGAGTCGACCTTGACGATCCGACTACGAACGTGCGAGACGTCGCGCCTTAGCAATCGCTAAACCAACTTCCGAGGGTTATTGACCACGCCGGAGCACGATCAACCTGACCACGAGGGTCTATTTCCTGCGAGCAAACGAAGAACAAGCAAGAAACTGAGATTGCAATCGGGATATTGCGAATATAAGATGAAAGCTTTATTGATCAAGGTGGGGTTCTGTGACGTCTTGGTCTGGTCGTTGGACACAAACGAAGTACGCGAAGTTGCAGCTATGGCGAACTTTTAATCTAAACAAAACCCAAAGTCTAAACGACGCCCTAAGGGCTGTATATATGGAGGAAGAGGGGGGAATTTCGTGGCCCTTGAGGGTGGGGTCCGAAACCAACCCTAACTCTTGTTTCCCCACACATACGGACTCTAAAAATAGCCTATACTTAAGTATTTCGAAATTACATGGGCATGGCCCATTAATAAGGTGACGTAGCACCTAGAATAGCCTATGGACGAATATTATGAAGTGGCATCTTGTATATTTTGTCCAAGGCTTCATGCACTCCTTATGGCGGCTTCAAAGTCCTGAAATCATCACTTGTAACTCCGTTCTTGATCCCCTTGCGCATGCCATCAACTCCATGCTTGTTCTTGCTCCAATGTTCATCCTTCTCCAAGCTAGGCCCTTCATTTGTAAGCAAAACAAATGTATCCAATTTAGGCAGCATCATAATCTCATGAACATTAGAATCATTACCAAGAAACGAAAGTACCTGGTAATTTAATTGGCGTGCGCGAGCTCTAGTAATTGGTCCAGTATATGTAACAGTAGGGGCTGTGGGTGTACCAATGGTATTGATGTCCTCATCATCCTCCCCTTCTTGAAATGAAGTCGTCCTAGATGGAAGCGCATCTTCCTCACCCAAATAAGGCTTCAAATCTGCAATGTTAAAAGTGGGACTAACCCCAAAATCTACAGGTAGCTCAAGTTTATATGCATTATCATTTATTTTCTCTAACACCTTAAAAGGACCATCAGCACGTGGCATTAGCTTTGATCAGATTAGGAAATCTATCTTTACGCAAATGTAACCAAACAAGATCTCCAGGCGCAAACACAACATGTTTTCTACCCTTATCTCCAGCAAGTTTATATTTAGCATTCATACGCTCAATGTTTTCCTTAGTTAACTCATGCATTTTTACAATCAATTCAGAACGTTCTTTAGCATCAAAATTAACCTTCTCTGAAGATGGAAGAGGCAACAAATCAATAGGTGCACGAGGTAGGAAACCATACACAATTTCAAAAGGGCAGATCTTAGTAGTAGAATGCAATGGACGATTATAAGCAAATTCAATATGAGGCAAGCATTCTTCCCACATTTTCTTGTTATTCTTCAAAACAGCCCTAAGCATAGTAGACAATGTTCTATTGACTACTTCAGTTTGTCCATCAGTTTGGGGGTGACAAGTAGTACTAAAAAGCAGCTTAGTCCCCAACTTAGCACATAAACATCTCCAAAAGTGGCTAAGAAATTTAGTATCACGATCTGAAACAATAGTATTTGGCACACCAAGTAAGCGAATAATTTCACGAAAGAACAAATCAGCAACATTAACAGCATCATCGCTTTTATGACATGGTATAAAGTGTGCCATTTTCAAGAACCTATCCACGACAACAAATATGCTATCCCTCCCCTTCTTTGTTCGAGGTAAACCTAAAACAAAGTCCATAGATATATCCTCCCAAGGAACACTAGGTACAGGCAAAGACATATATAAACCATGAGGATTGAGTCGTGACTTAGCTCTTTGACATGTAGTGCAGCGAGCAACAAAATGCTCAACATCCCGTCTCATCTTTGGCCAAAAGAAATGTGTAGCAAGTATATCCTCCGTCTTCTTGACGCCAAAGTGTCCCATTAATCCTCCTCCATGCGCCTCCTGCAACAACAAAAGACGAACGGAGCTAGCTGGAATGCATAGCTTGTTAGCACGAAACACAAATCCATCGTTAAGAACGAACTTGTTCCAAGTTCTCCCTTCCTTACAATTCTGCAATACATCTTTAAATTCAGCATCATGAACATATTGATCTTTGATGGTCTCCAAACCAAATATTTTAAAGTCAAGTTGTGAAAGCATAGTATAACAACGAGACAAGGCATCAGCAATAACATTTTCTTTACCCTTCTTGTGTTTAATGACATAAGGGAAAGTCTCAATGAATTCAACCCATTTAGCATGTCTACGGTTCAGTTTTGCTTGACTTTTAATGTGTTTCAAAGATTCATGATCAGAATGTATAACAAATTCCTTGGGCCATAAATAATGTTGCCATGTTTCTAAGGTCCGAACAAGAGCATATAATTCTTTATCATAAGTAGAATAGTTCAGACTAGGCCCACTCAATTTTTCAGAAAAGTATGCAACAGGTTTTCCATCTTGTAATAACACACCTCCTAATCCAATTCCACTAGCATCACATTCAAGCTCAAAAGTCTTATTGAAATTAGGAAGTTGGAGTAAAGGAGCATGTGTCAACTTATCTTTCAATACCGTGAAAGCTTCTTCCTGTGCGGTACCCCAAACAAAAGGCACATCCTTCTTTGTAAGCTCGTTCAGAGGTGCAGCAATGGTGCCGAAATCTCTCACAAAACGCCTATAGAAACCAACGAGGCCAAGGAAACTCCTCACTTGTGTGACCGTTTTGGGCTGCGGCCAACTCTCAATAGCTTCAATCTTGGCTTTATCAACTTCAATTCCCTGTGGAGTAACAACATAGCCAAGAAAAGATACTCGGTCGATGCAAAAGGTGCACTTTCCAAGGTTTCCAAACAAACCTGTATCACGTAGAGCAATAAAAACAGCACGTAAATGTTCCAAATGTTCCTCCAAAGATTTGCTATAAATCAATATGTCATCAAAGTAAACTACCACAAATCATCCAATGAAAGCACGTAAAACTTCGTTCATTAACCTCATGAAAGTACTAGGTGCATTAGTTAACCCAAAAGGCATGACTAACCACTCATAAAATCCAAACTTAGTTTTAAATGCTGTTTTCCATTCATCACCCAATTTCATACGAATTTGATGGTATCCACTACGCAAATCAAGTTTGGAGAATATTGTAGAGCCACTCAATTCATCAAGCATATCATCTAGCCTAGGAATAGGATGACGATAACGAATAGTAATATTATTAATGCCTCTACAATCAACGCACATACGTGACGTACCATCCTTTTTTGGCACTAAAATGATAGGAACAGCACAAGGACTAAGGGATTCGCGTATATAACCTTTGTCGAGCAGTTCTTGTACTTGATGCATAATCTCCTTCGTCTCCTCTGGATTGGTACGGTATGGTGCACGGTTGGGTAGCGAAGCACCGGGAATTAAGTCAATTTGATGCTCAATCCCTCGAATAGGTGGTAATCCCGGTGGCACGTCTTGTGGAAAGACGTCAGCGAACTCCTGCAAAATGTTAGTGACAGCAGGGGGCAAAGAGGAAGGCACGTCCTCGAATGAAAATAATGCCTCTTTGCACACAAAAGCATAGCAAACAGATTTGCTAAAATCTAGCTCATCAATATCAGATTTGGTGGCAAGTAAACATGCACTTTTCAATTTAATTTCAGAAACAACAGTAGATGGTTTATTATTAGGCTTCATTTGGTGCTCAAATTCTTTTGCCACAATCTGATTTTCACTCTTATTTGTCTCCTGTTTTGCTTTATTAGCTCTATTAATATCATCTTTCAAAATGGAATCAGGAGTCATAGGAAGCAAAGTAATATTTTTATCGTTATGAACAAGAGTATACTGATTGTTTCTACCATGGTGTACAGAATTTTTATCAAATTGCCATGGTCTACCAAGTAATAAGGAACATGCTTGCATAGGTACCACATCACAATCAACATAATCAGCATATGTAGAGATACTAAAATGCACACGAACAGTACGTGTTACCTTAACCTTGCCACTGTTGTTGAACCATTGGATGTAGTAAGGATGTGGATGTGGTCTTGTGGTGAGAGATAGCTTCTCCACCATCTCCATGCTAGCCAAGTTATTGCAGCTCCCTCCATCTATGATCACGCGAACAGAACGTTCCTTCACAACTCCCTTTGTATGGAACAAATTATGCCTCTGATTTTGCTCAGCTTGTGTAACCTGCACACTCAAAACACGTTGAGCAACTAAACATTCATACCTGTCAGCATCTTCAGGAGCCATGTATTGCGTCTCATGAGCAGAATCGTCTCCACCGTGTTCTTCACGTGTAATAAGAGCCAAAGTCTCCTCATCATAGTCACTAGCGGACTCATACCCACCATCCTCAGTAACAATCATCACACGCTTAGATGGGCATTCTCTCGCATAATGACCTCCACCCTTGCAACGTCGACAAATAATATCATGTATTTGCCCTGTTGATGCCATGGATGAAGAAGAGCTCTTTGCAGGCCCAGAAGGTGTGCTCTTGGCAGATAGTGGTGATTGTGCCTGCTTTATTGTATCACGGTTGGAGGTGGCAGCCGACGTAGGCGCCGGTGTAGCAGAACGTGTGGAAGTAGATGATGCACGTGGTGTCCATGATGAAGGTCGACCTGCAGAAAAGTTACTCCGCGCCAATGCCTGTCGATCCTGCACTTCACGTTCAGCTTTACAAGCAAGATGGAATAAACGAGTGATATTAGTATACTCCTTATACTCTAGAATCGTCTGAATCTCTCTATTTAATCCACCCATAAAACGTGCAAACATAGCTTCATTCTCCTCAACAATACCACATCTAATCATGCCAGTTTGTAATTCCTGATAATATTCTTCTACAGAATTTTTTCCCTGTCTTAAGCGCTGCAATTTTTGAAGTAATTCACGTTGATAATATGGTGGAACCCAACGAATATGCATAGCAGTTTTCAAAGCAGCCCAAGTAGCCGGAATAGGATATAATCTACAATGCTCAGACCACCAAACACATGCAAAACTAGTGAAAGCACACACAGCAGCAGGAACACGTCTCTCCTCGGGATATTGTAAACATGTAAATCATTGTTCAGTTTCTAACTCCCAAGTAAGATATATATCAGGAACATATCTACCCTCAAATGGTGGAATATTCAATTTTAGTTTAGGGAGATGGTCATGATCTCGTACCCGAGGGTGAGCCCTACCATTGCTATTATTTGCATGTGGACGACCTGGTGGTTGCTGTGCTGGTGGTGGCACGTAGTTCTGATTTTGATCAACCTCATCCTCATAATCTCCCACATAATCATCCTCCTCCACATTAGCAGTAGGAGCCACAGAAGTATCAACAGCAGCACCAGCAGTTTGGCCCGACTGAAGAGGGACAAGGCTCGCTCGGCGGAGGGCTGTTTCTCGACGTGGAGGTAGTCGATGTTGTTGCTGTTGTTGCAGAGGTGCGGCAGGAGCAGCCGGTGGTGGTGGTGGAAGACGCGAAAGCAATTCAGCAAACTTGTTATCGAGCTTTGTTTCAAACGTCTTCTCCATGCCATCTATCTTCTCCATGGCCTCTTCAAATCTGTTTATCACATCTTGCACCTGTCCACTCATCATTTGCTGAAACGTATCATGAAGCTCCTTGTTCGTCAAGTTCTCCCAATCAGTCTCGTCGACTTGTGATCCTGGCATAGTTAGCAGCAATAGAAACACACAAGAATATGATCCTACAGACTACTAAATAGTGGTGGTGGTGGCGGGTGTCACAAATCCGTCAAGCAAATCTCAAATTCTTACCAGTTCTTACCCAGCAGCAGGTGGTGATCGGCAACCGTTGTAGTCAAAACTCTCAAAAGCTTGGATAGAGCGATTGCCAGGGAGAGTCAAACGCACGACGTAGATGTATGTGGAGCTGGGAAGGCTTATAGTATGGTAGCAAAAAGGGTCAGCAATAATCAATTCAGAGATGCAAAGTTGAATAAACGCTCAACGACGGTACTGTGTTGGTCCTAGGCTAGACCGTGCTAGAGACGCGAGCCTAGAACACTAACAAAATCACGGCGCTGCACGTAAATAAGGGAAAAGCACACTCTGGAACTCTTTTTTTCGCTCTTTTTTTTGCGCTCCTCTTTTTTTTGCGAAAAATCACTATAATGGCGAGTGTTTCAAAACTCTTCCCTCGTCAAACTGATAGGATGGGCACGAATTTTTTTTTCACTTTTTTTCGGAAATCAGGGCAGCGACGACGAAAAAGTGCGACAAAAAATCACTATGATGGCATGTGGCTCAAAAGACTCAGAAAAGCCTAAAAATAGGATAGGGAAAAAAAATTTGCCCGTGAAATTTTTGGCCTAAAAACTGCCCGAGGGTCTCCAGACTCTTTTTTTTTCCCCGAGACCTACGCAGGCAAGGAAACACGAAACGGAATTTAGAGTGATCTCAAGAACAAACCTAATATGAGAAGAACTCGGATTGGTGGTGGATATATGGTTGTGGTATATGGCAGCGGTGGTGGTATATGGTAGCGGTGGTGGTATATGGATACAGATTGGTGGTGGTATATGGATACGGATTGGTGGTGGTATATGGATATGGATTCAGAGCGGTGGCGGATAAGCAAAAGTGGTAGATGGGCGATGATGATGGTGCGGCGGCGGCGTGACAACTTATGACCAGAACTCGAAACTCTAAAAGACTAGACTCTAAGACCAGCAACTTGACACGATGATGCAACCGCAAATTCAACAAAGCAAAAACCCTAAAAAGATTATGCAAAGGCTCAGATTGGTTCGGATATGATGAACTAACCCTAATTTTTTTTCTGGCTTTTTCGTGGACTGTAGGTATGAAGAACAGACTCGATCTAATCTATGAAAAACTGTAAAATCTCACCGAGCAACCTGGAAATCTGATACCACTTGATAGAGGCTAAGGTGTCCCGATGTTTCGATGAGATGGTGGCTATCGTTTTCTGTGGGAGTCGACCTTGATGATCCGACTACGAACATGCGAGACGTCGCGCCTTAGCAATCGCTAAACCAACTTCCGAGGGTTATTGACCACGCCGGAGCACGATCAACCTGACCACGAGGGTCTATTTCCTGCGAGCAAACGAAGAACAAGCAAGAAACTGAGATTGCAATCGGGATATTGCGAATATAAGATGAAAGCTTTATTGATCAAGGTGGGGTTCTGTGACGTCTTGGTCTGGTCGTTGGACACAAACGAAGTACGTGAAGTTGCAGCTATGGCGAACTTTTAATCTAAACAAAACCCAAAGTCTAAACGACGCCCTAAGGGCTGTATATATGGAGGAAGAGGGGGGAATTTCGTGGCCCTTGAGGGTGGGGTCCGAAACCAACCCTAACTCTTGTTTCCCCACACATACGGACTCTAAAAATAGCCTATACTTAAGTATTTCGAAATTACATGGGCATGGCCCATTAATAAGGTGACGCAGCACCTAGAATAGCCTATGGACGAATATTATGAAGTGGCATCTTGTATATTTTGTCCAAGGCTTCATGCACTCCTTATGGCGGCTTCAAAGTCCTGAAATCATCACTTGTAACTCCGTTCTTGATCCCCTTGCGCATGCCATCAACTCCATGCGTGTTCTTGCTCCAATGTTCATCCTTCTCCAAGCTAGGCCCTTCATTTGTAAGCAAAACAAATGTATCCAATTTAGGCAGCATCATAATCTCATGAACATTAGAATCATTACCAAGAAATGAAAGTACCTGGTAATTTAATTGGCGTGCGCGAGCTCTAGTAATTGGTCCAGTATATGTAACAGTAGGGGCTGTGGGTGTAACAATGGTATTGATGTCCTCATCAACGAACCCAAAGAACAAGAGGCACAAGAGTTTATACTGGTTCGGGCCACTGATGTGGTGTAATACCCTACTCTAGTGTGGTGTGGTGGATTGCCTCTTGGGCTAAGGATGAACAGTTACAAGGGAAGAACAACCTCCTGAGGAGAGGTGTTCTTGTGCTTGGTGAACTTGCGTGGTTGAGGATGATCTGTCCGTTCTCCACCCCCCTTCTACGGTGGTGGCTAGTCCTATTTATAGAGGCCCTGGTCCTCTTCCCAAATATTGAGCGGGAAGGGATCCCACAACGGCCAAATTTGAAGGGAGACAACTAGTATAAGTTATCCTGACGAAAGGTGGTCTTCGCCTGCCAAAGGCTCTGGTGGTGACGCCGTCTTGGGCTCCACGGTGACCTCTGTCCTGCTGGTCTTGGTCTTGTTGCACTGATATGGAAACCTTTGCCTGATGCCTCATGACTCCTCGCCTGCGCTTGCCCCTTTAGCACCAAAGAGGAAACGAGCACACTGCGCGCTTGTGCCCGCCTCACTCCAGTCGTCATGGCTTGCGTCACAGAAACCTCGCGAGGTGTCCCTTGCCTTGATCTCTCCGCCCCTCGCGAGCCAGCCTGGTGAAGCTGCCCCTGAGGAGGTCTTGTGTCGTCCGCCTCGCGAGGGTCTTGAGTGTTTGCTGCTAAAGATGGGTCATACAGGGCCACTGGTGGAGCCACGCTATGGGCCGCAGGGAGGCAAGTTTGGGGACCCCCGTTCCCAGGACGCCGATAGTAGCCCCCGGGCCCAAGGCGCGCTCAGGCATGGGTTCGAGGCGAAGCCAAGGGGCAAGTGCGGAACGCTGCGGGCCCCAACAGCCTGCGGCCACGGTTGGCGCGTGGCGACTGATTGGACGTGGCCGTCTCCGCTTCCCCACGTTGCCTCGGCAACTACCAGTCTGACAAAAAGGCCGACGCGGGCAACACTTGCCTTCATTGCTTTCCTTCGTCTTACTCCAGATCCCCTCTCTCGCTCCTTGCTTCCGGCATCTCCAGATCTACTTCAATCCCCTTCCGAGCTTCCGACCAATGGCGCCCCGAAAGGCCAAGGCCGTTTCGCCGCCTGTCTAGTACGAGCCGGCTCTGGATGTGCCCAATGTCTCGGAGAATAACCTCGTCGCCACGCGCCTGCTGACGGCGGGGGAGAACAACAAGAAGGGGAAGACCGAGCTCCAGGCTGGCTCCACCGTGCCGAAGGCTTCGAAGATCTCCTTCTACCCCTTCTTTATGAGCAGCTCGTCGCGGGCCTGGTTGCCCCCTTCTTCAACTTCTTCTATGTCGTCCTTCGTCATTAAAGGTTGCAGGCCCTTCATCTCCATCCCAACTCCGTTCTTCTCTTGTCGATCTTTGCCTTCTACTCTGAGGCGTATGTCGGGGTGATGCCGTCTGTGGCACTGCTGCGCCATTTCTTCTTCCTCTGAATCAACGACGACCGCACCTCTGGGTGCGCCAACTTCGTCGCAGCCGGCAAGGCCAACGCGATCTTAAAGGCCGGAAAGAAGGCCGAAGGCTTCAGGAGCAAGTGGGTCATGATGGATGCCAAGTGTGTCCACCCGCGGTTGAAGCTGCCGACGGAGATGCCCCAGCCTGACGAGGGGTGGTCTCGCGCGAAGCTTACTAACGACTGGGCGAAGTCGATGGTGGAGAAGATGACCACCAACCTGAGGCCGGGCAACACGAAGGCGGCGAAGCTGATGGGGCCATGCTCCTATGAGAATTCCTGATGCTGCGGGTGGCTCCTCTCTAGGCGCGCTCGCGCCCCTTGTGGACGCTTGAGGGCAGAAAAGACAAGCTTCACTTTAGTCCGGAGGCCTTGTATGAAGAGGAGTTGGCTGTGGCTCTCCGCCTCTTGGTCGGGGATGACCAAGAGTATCCGCCGAGTGCCCACGTTCCCTTGTCCCTTCGGAAGGACGGGGCGCCGGTCGTCGTCGCCATGCCCACCTTTGACGGGCGCGACCTGGTGCCGCTGATGCCCCCTGGAGTCCCGGTGGTGACGGCACCGATGGACGTGTCTTCTGGCGATTCCCGCAGGGAGGGGGGAGAGGAGGAGGGCGAGGAGCGCGACTCGGAGGTGACCCCCGAGGGGATGGGGGAGACCTCCCCCTGCGCAAGGCCGACATCCTCCGCACCCTGCTTGATGACGATGACGAGGCTGGCGTCCTCCCGGAGAGAGAGGAGCCGCCCGTGGTTCCGACGAGGGGCATGTCGGCGCTGGCCTCCCGGGACGACGCTCCTGCCCCGACACCGCCTGGAGCTGCTTCCGATCCATCTGTTGCCCCTGCTTCTACTCCTGGAGCCCACGCACCTGCGCCTCAGGCTGCGAGGCTCTCAGGCTTCAAGCTTAAGAAGTGGAGGGACTACGCCGCGGTGGACCAGTAAGTGTTTTTGTCCTGCCTTGTTCTTGCTTCTGCCGCTCATCCTTGATGCTTCTCCGTTGTGAAATTAGGATGATGCTCGCGACGAAGAAGAGAAAGGAGGACGAGGTGGTACTGCTCGAGCCTACATCGCCTCCTGCGGCCGCACCCCTCTCCATGGATAAGGGCAGCGACGGCGCTCGTGCTTCTCTAGCCCGAACATCCTCGCGAGGCTTGGTGGAGCATCCCCGGGGGGAGTCGGCTCCCGTGGCCCCGCTGGCTCCGGAGGTGCTAACGTCCGGCTCGGGCGCTGGGGCCCCAGAAGCTCAGGAGCTTCTGGCCTCCAGGCCATGGTGACGACGTCGCCTCCTCCTTCTGCCACATTGCTGTCTCCGGGTTCTTCCGCCTCTCCTGACGTCCTGGAGTGCGCTCTTTCTGCGATGACCCTGCTGCGAGAAGATCTACAAGGCGCCGACCGTCGCCTGGTGGCCGGGTGCCTGGAGCTGGTCTCTGGCTGGCTTCACTCCGATGTGATTGTCCGAGCGACGCTGAGCCAGGCTGCTGTGGACTCCGAGAAGGACAAGGAGGCCGCCGCCCAAGATGTGGTCGCCCACGAGGTGGCGCTGAAGGATGTCGGGGCCGCCCAGGACCACTGTCGGTCGCTGGAGGCCGAGCCGGAGACCATGCAGAGGGAGCGCGCGAAAGAAGTCCGAGGCCGCAAGGCAAAGGAGGAGAAGATGAAGGCCCGAGAGGACGCCGTCAGGGATCGCGACGCTGAGCTGGAGCAATTGGTGAAGGCGCGGGCCACGGAGCGCAGCCGGCTAGAGGAACCGGAGCAGAAGCTGAAGGCAGAGAAGGCTGAGCTTGAAGCCAAGGCGAAGGTCCTGGCTGAGGACCACGCGGCCTTCAAGCTCCTTGAGGAGAAGTCTCGGACGGTGTTGCGGTCACTCTACAAGAAGGGCTTGGAGGAGCCGCTGGCCGCCAGCGACAAGGGCCCCGCCCAGCTGCTTCCTTATCTGGTCGATGCGCTTGAGGACGTTGTGAGCGGTACCGGCCCCATGGCAGAGGAAGAAGCCCGCGTTCTTTCCTCAGCCGCGCTGACGCGCGTCTTCAGCCACCTACATCTCCGTGATCCTGCCACCCGCCTTGATGAGCTGCTGGAGCCTGTGGACGATGAGCATTGCGCGGCCGCTGCCGCAGCCGTGAAGGGTCAGGTGGAGGCCCTGCTGAAGAAGTTTCACGCCCTCGCTCCTGCGCCCCCGACCGGTGGTGCTACTGATCCTGCAACTCCGGCTGGTGGTACAGGTGAAGGCAACACCGTTGAAGAAGAAGCATCCCTTGTAGGCAATGACGGTGTCCAGGGATGACAGGATGACATGCTGGCAGCTCCTTTCCTGTTTAGTTTCTGCAATATGCACCATGCCTCGTGGAGGCATTAAACTCGCGTTTGGTTTCAGGAGAACAATATGTCTTGTAATATTTGCTTTGAAATTCTGCGATTTCCTTTCCATTTGCTTTACGTTCTACGTCGGCAGGGCCCGACCCCGCGCATACCTCAGCTGCCATCGGGCCGTTCGGATCACCAGGACGGACCAAGGAGTGAGGGGCTACGTGATCAGTTAGGCTCCTGAGTCGCGATGCTCATGAGTCCCCCTTGACGCGCAAACAACCTATAGAAAGGAGATCTGGGAGTAGGCCTAGTGTTCTACGCAGGGCCCGACCCCGCGCATACCTCAGCCGCCATTGTCCGTCTGGATCACCAGGACGGACCAAGGAGTGAGGGGCTATGTGGTCAGTTAGGATCCCGAGTCGCGATGCTCAGGAGTCCCCCTTGATGTTCAAACGACCTTCGTACCGTGGCTCCGCTTGGGAGGGCGCGTGACGACCAGTTCCGAGGGACCCGACAGGGTGGCATACGCTTGGGCGTGACCCGAGCGCAGCCCCCGTGCCCAGCCCCCTCGCGCGACTCTCCCGAGGGGAGGTGTTGCGATGAGGCCAGACACTGAGCTCGGAGGCTCCCTAAGGTTGATGCAGCCGTGAGGCCGCCCACAGTTAGCCGCTCCTCGACAGTGTCGACTGCCAGCGCGGAGCATGGTGCTTCCACTGGCACGTGGGAGGGGACTCCCTATTGCAGAGAGCCCCCGGGGCGTGTACAGCCCTGCCCTGACACGTGGCTTGCACGACAGGGCTAGACGAGGTGTGTATGGGCACTCGTGAGCTAGCGCGGGACTCACGAGGCCCTACCTCAAGGCGGGCTGCGCCTGGTCTTGGTTCTTGATGGTTGTGGTGTTCCTGCGAGATGGTTATGCAACCTGCGCCGAATGAATTTCCTGAGGCTATCACACGAGAAGGCCAAGCACCAATGACCCCAGGAGGTGACGTGAACGGAGCCGGCCCGCCAGACAGAGCTCGGCCGTTGGATTTATCAACGCTGCAGGGACGGGCCCGAGCACAGACACCGTGCCTAGCCTTCTTATGCGAAGGATCCTGAAGAAAGACGATCGACACGCGACTCCTATGGTGGGTGACAATCAAGCAGGTGATAACCATAGATAGATTATGCATGAAAAGCAAACTAGCTTAGGTAAATGCAAGAACGATACACGCCACTTGGTTGGACCCGAGTGGCTTGGGGATGATGCAGCCCGAGGGGCGTCCCCAGCAGAGTGAGCTAAAGATGCGAGTGGATACATGCCGCAGGGACAGACCCACGCGGTCTGGGAATGATGCAGCCCAGGGGGCGCTCCCAGCTAAATAAACTTGGAAAATGTCACCTGGTTTGGTTGTCGAAGGAGTGTTGGGGTAGCTGAAGACGTGTGGCGAAAAAGTCGCTCCTCACGAGCTGTCGAGACCCAGAGCCTCGGGAGGCTCTGGAGGCTCAGGTGGCCTCTTGAGGACCGTCTCCCTCTCCGTCAGGACTGCGTGATGCCTGGCTTCCTGACCTGCCAGGATGCTCCATAGGTTGCGTCGGAAGGTGGCTGCCACACTCAGCAGGCCGAACGACATGTGAACGTAGCTGTGAGGTGGGCCCTCGCACCGGCCAGCACGCGAAGGCCAGAAGCGCTCCTAAGATGCGGCCCTGTTGAGCCCTGGGATGTCGATGTAGACGCGCAGCTCATCACCCTCGGCTGGGTGGGGAGCTACACCAGGTGGGCAGTGGTCGCCGTGTATTGCCCTTGCTTCCTGAAGCTCCTGAATGGTCTTGACGATGAACTCCTGAGCGTCAGGCGCTCCTCACCCGGTGTCCTCCTGAGGGAAATGTGTCGCGAAGCACGCCTCCACGTGGTGCCCGAGCGCCTCCCTCGCGATGCTCGCTAAGTCCGAGGCCCTCCAGAAGAGAGCTCCCTAGCCCTGCCCGAGGAGGGCGCCGGGCACGCCTCCCTATGCGAGGGAGGGAGGCGCCCCAGGCGTGGGCACCGATCCTGAGAGTGGCGCTGCTGGACGCGCCGCTCCACTGAGGCCCAGGGCAGCTGCTTCTTCTTCTTGTGGCTGGCCTCAGGAGGGTACTGCACATACGCGCTGCCAGGGTCTCCAACTGCTACAACTTGAAAGGCGTGCTCGAGGGAGCATACCACGTCTCTTTCTTCGTAGGGGACTGTGATGATTCCGCCGCTTCCTGGCATCTTGAGGACGTTGTAGCCATGATGGGTGACTGCCATGAATTTGGCTAGTGATGGGTACCCGAGGATGGCATTGTACGGCAGGCGGATGTGGGCGACATCGAAGTCGTCAAGCTCGGTGTGGTAGTTGTCGCGCTGACCGAAGGTGACAGGGAGACGAACTTGCCCTATCAGAATGGTGGAGCCGTCAGTCACTCCTGAGAAAGGCTTGGTGGACTGGAGCTGATCGTATGGCACTTGAAGGCTGTCGAACGTCTCGACGGACAGGACACTGAGCCCTGCGCCGCCGTCGATGAGGGTCTTGGTGACTTGGACATTGCTGATGACGGGTGAACAAAGCATCGGGAGAACACCGGCGGTTGCCACGCATTTGAGCTAGTCCGCCAAGCTAAAGGTGATGGCGTACTTGGACCACCTGAGCGGGCGCGTGGCCTCGAGCTTGGGGGGGGGGGGGCTGCATTCACCTCGCGAGAGAATTGCTTGAAGATGCGCTGGGAAGCTAGGGCCTGAGCGCCACCCAAGATGCAGGCGATGGCGCGCGGCTCCTGGAAGCCCCAGCCCCTTCGTCCTGCTGGTGGTCGTCGTTCCTCCTTGGTGGTGGCGGCAGCGAAGGGAGACCAGGATTGCCCTGAGGACGATCCTCGCGAGGCTGGTCCCTCCAAGCATCCTCACGAGGCTAGTCCTGCGAGTGGTCCTCGCGAGGCTAGTCGTGCCACTCCTGGCGGGGCCCGCGGTCCTCCCAATGTCCTCCACCTCGTCCACCTCCTCGGTCATAGCCCTGGTCGTTGCGCTCAGGGCGTCGACCGAAGTGTCCATCCCGGATGGCCCTGAGCTCTTGAAAATAGTTGGTGTTGTGGCTGCGCACGTTGTGGAAGGCGCAGAACGTACGACTGCCCTTGGATGACTCGGGAAGGTCTCGGCCGCGCTTGGTGTATGGCTCTACCGCGAGTACGGCCACCCCTTTGCGCTTCACGTCCTTAACCTGGCCTTCTTCTCCTCTGGATCCGCAGCAGGGAGCTCGAGGAGGGAGAGACGCCCCTCCTCAGCTCTTGCACACTTGGTTGCTATGTTGAATAGCTCCAAAGTCGTGCACAGCTCCTCATGGATGGCGAGCTCCTCCTTCATCTTGATGTCACGGACGCCATCAGAAAACGCTGAGATGATGGCCTCGTCCATCACCTTGGGGATCTTGAGATGCACGTTGTTGAAGCGCTGGATGTACTTCTACAGGGTCTCTCCTGACTGTTGCTTGATGCGGCGCAGGTCACCCGTCGCCGGGGGGCGGTCGCGAGTGCCCTGGAAATTGGCGACGAAGCTGTCGCGCATCTCATCCCAGAAGGAGATCGAGCCTGGGGGCAGGTTCAGGAGCCATGAGCGGGCACCGTCTTTGAGAGCCATGGGGAACCCGTTCGCCATGACCTTTTCGTCGCCGTTGGCCGCCTCGATGCTCAGCTCGTAGAGCTGCAAGAACTCCACAGGGTCGGGGGTGTCGTCGTAGCGAGGAGGCAGGTCCGACTTGAACTTGCCCGGCCAGACGACGCTACGCAGCTCAGGAGTGAAGGCGCGACAGCCCGCCGTGGACACCAGGGCCCGTCGTGGAGGCGGAGCTTGATGTTGGTGTTCCTGCACCGCCACAGCAAGTGGCGCATGGCCCTGCCGCGGCAAGCGATCCTGACGTGGCGGTGCTGGGAGCGGTGGAGCATTTTCTTGCGGACGGTGAACCTCTTGGCAGTTTTTTCTTCGTGCGCAGACACACGGCATGGTGGATCACGCCGTGGGACCGCACATCTTGGAGCGAGGACTCCGTCTTGACGTGAAGGGGGCGGAGGCACTCCATGAGCCGCGCGTCTCGGCGCGAGGGCGCCGTCTTGATGCGAAGGGGGCGGAGGCGCTCCGTGAGCCACATCGCCCGCAGCCGGGGCCGGGCGAGGCAGCGAGAGGGATGGTGCAGGAGAGCCCCCCGTGGCGTGACGAGCTCGGCGATGCGGTCCAACCAGTCCTTGTAGAGGTCGTCAACCGAGCGGTAACGCAGGAGCTCGCGTGCCATGAGCAGCGCGGCCTGCGCGGCCGTGGGTGCGCGGCGAGCGTGAGACGATGAGCCGGCCGGAGTCAGTGACGGGGTGGCGGTGCGGCCATCTCGCTGCACGGAGGGGGGCAGTGAGGAGGCTTGTTGCTCGTTTGTCACCGGGCCAGTAACGACGTTGGCGGCGGGTGACGGAGAACGACGGGGAGGCCCGCCGATAGGGGTTGTCTGAGCGACGCGGATGGCGAGAGCGGCCCGACGCTTAGCACGGGCCCGGCGAGCGTCGGCCATGAACTTGGTGGAGTGCCGAAACGTGGATTGACAAAGGGAAAGGCTTCAGTGCACCCCTACCTGGCGCGCCAAATGTCGGATTTCGGGTTTCGGTAAAACCCTTGAGGTTCGAACACTTAGGTGCGCACGAAGATCTCTCCCGCCTCTAGCACGCACACATCATGATCCCACGGCCTAGCTCGACGAACCCAAAGAACAAGAGACACAAGAGTTTATACTGGTTCGGGCCACCGATGTGGTGTAATACCCTACTCCGGTGTGGTGTGGTGGATTGCCTCTTGAGCTGAGGATGAACAGTTACAAGGGAAGAACAGCCTCCTCAGGAGAGGTGTTCTTGTGCTTGGTGAACTTGTGTGGTTGAGGATGATCTGTCCGTTCTCTGCCCCCTTCTACGATGGTGGCTAGTCCTATTTATAGAGGCTCTGGTCCTCTTCCCAAATATTGAGCGGGAAGGGATCCCACAACGGCCAAATTCGAAGGGAGACAACTAGTACAAGTTATCCTAACTAAAAGTGGTCTTCGTCTGCCAAAGGCTCTGGTGGTGACGCCGTCTTGGACTCCACGGTGACCTCCGCCCTGCCGTCCTGTTGGTCTAGGTCCTGTTGCACTGATATGAAAACCTTTGCCTGATGGCTCGGGACTCCTCGCCTGCACTTGCCCCTTTAGCACCAAAGAGGAAACGAGGACATTGCGCGCGCTGGCGCCCGCCTGGCTCCAGTCGTCATGGCTTGTGTCACAGAAACCTCGCGAGGTGTCTCTTGTCTTGATCTCTCCGCCCCTCGCGAGCCAGCCTGATGAAGCTGCCCCTGAGAAGGTCTTATGTCGTCCGCCTCGCGAGGCTTGGCCCCTCGCGAGGGTCTTGAGTGTTTGCTGGTGAAGATGAGCCGTACAGGACCGCTGGTGGAGCCACGCTGTGAGCCGCAGGCAGGCAAGTCTGGAGACCCCCATTCCCAGGATACCGGCACCCCCTACCTCTACTGTCAAATCCGTTCCCACGACAACTATAATGTTTGCTAGTATCGTGTGTATGTGATTTGATTAGGACAATTTTGGTTGCTAGTTGTGAAGCTGTCGACGAACAAGATCCGCGACTATTGGGTGCGGGTGGAGAAGAATCGGGACCAGATCGTGCTCGGTAGGGGGTGGGACTACTTCTGCCGCGAGCACAGGATCATCCCCGACGACCTCCTTGTGTTCAAGCTCTCCGACCTCGGGTTCACAAATGCAGATCTAGGGCGACAAGACCTTCACCACCGCCAGTACATATGCAACAAGTTCGTCTGCCAAGGCCCATTTGGCTTCGGTCTCTGAATTCCTGTTCTCTGTCTAGTTGTGTGAACATGTTAGCTGTTAAATTTCGATCATTAGTGTTTAAACTTGTGCATTTTGGTGAGGAACAACACCTTGAGTTTCTGCGCATTTTGGTCAGGAACAACATCCTAAGTTTGTGCAGGGGCATATGATAACCTTTGGCTTTAAACTCCTCCTATTAAGTTAACGTCATGATTATTGTTGTTAGTTCTGATTTTGTTGTGTGCTTGCTGCTTACTTCTGAATTTGATATTTATGTCTGCTCTTTTATTGATGTGTTATGTGCTGCTGCGTAGTGTGATGGTAAGTCCACCACATTTAAAAAGGGTGAGCATATCAAATAATGTGCACACAACTAAACAACTGTGATTTGCATGTGCTCACCCTTAAAGCACACACACAAGCAACCAAATGTCAGACATTCAAATGTTCAGTGGCCCAGAACTTGCATACCCTCAGTCAGGCTTTAGTGAGTCTCAAGTGCAAAGTTTTCTAAATTCATGCGAGTAACCAAATGCATCTTTATGATCGTGCTATGCAGACTAAATAACAAACACAAACATCCAAACATGACAAATTTGTACAAACGGGCTGGTTGAGGGGAATGAGGCTACTAAACGACGCCTTCTTAGAGCATCTATAGCCGGACGTCTCAAACCCGCCTCATACGTCTGGGCGGGCCGCCCGGTCACTGTCCGGTCATGATTTTTTTAACCCAGACGAACTCCTTAAACACCTGGGCTGACCGACACCCCCATATCCATCCCAAATATGAGGCGGATATTGGGGCGCCCGGGCGCACCCGGGCACGCCCGCCACGTCGGACCCGGCCCATGGTGGCCCACCCGACCCCACATAAATTTCTCCCCATCCGCTCGTCGAACCAAACTCTAGCCACTCCACTCTCCTCCGCGACCCAAGCTCGTCTTCGGCTCCTTCCGGCCTTCTCCGGCATGGCGGGCAGCGATTTTGAGTCCTTCACCTCCAAATCCGTCGACCTCGAGCTCATCCCACGCGACCCCGAGGAGGAGATGGCAGCCGGCTTGCGCTCCGCCGCGCCTTGGAGGAGGCCCGTGCATGGTTGCGCTCGGACTGCATCCGCCGGGAATCCATTGTGTCCACCCAAATGGCACATGGATCCGGTGCTAGGCCAAGCGGTCCGTTTGGCGTCCCAACGCGCTGGCGGACTCGCAAACCCCTCCGTTGGCGCACTGATATTCGGGGCGCATCATCGTCCCACGAGGCCATGACACGCCGTGCTCGCCGTGCAAGGCACCGGGCGCGGGAGGCGGCGACAACCCTCGCGGCGATGGACGTCGGCGAGGCAAAGTCGCATTCTCCGACGCCCCGTATGGGGCATCAGTCTGGGCGACGCAACCGCATCGTGGTGGACGTCGACGGCTTGTCCCCGGACGGATCCGTCATCGATCTGACGTCTAGCGGCATCGTTCGGGTTCCAGGTTTCGACGGGGAAGAGTAGGGCATGGGAGATGGTGGCGCCTTGAGTCCCGTGAGCCGGCTCGTGTCCCATGTCCTACTCTACCTTGCCAGCGATCGGACCAACACTCTGAGGAGCGCAGCTGGCCGCCGGACATAGCCAGGGCGGAGCCGGGCGAGCGGGAAGCAGAACCGGACGAGCTTCACTTAGATTAGGTTTCACGTTGCATGTAATAATATGGATTTGAGATATCCGAATGTGAAATACATTTTTTGAGACATGGCTGGTCACCGTCTGTGGACGTGTAGATTTGCCAGTCCGTGTGTAATGCTCTTAGCTTCTTTGAAGGAAAATCTTCTGGGCCAAGGCCAGGAAGCGGGAAAAAGGAAAAGGAGCGCGCCAAAAACCAAAACGGCAGCGCGGCCAAATACGCGCCTCCTCCAAAAAAAGAAAGAAAAAAAAACTCACGTCGCAAACCCCATCGCGCGGTTCGCTCCAATCCCCGTCCCCCCGGCGCGGCGCCGCCGCAGCGCCTCTCGCCGTTCGCTGGCGCCCCTGGTCCAGCCCGTTCCCTCCGCCACTCAAGAAGCTCCATTCCGGCCGGCGACCCCCCCCTCCCCAGCTTACTGAGGGCAGCCGAGCATGAGCGGTGGTGATGGTCGGCGACGGAGACCGTCGGCCGGAGGAGGTGGCGTCGGCGGCGTCGGCGGCAGCTGGGGCGGTCGGAGGTCTGGATCTTCGGCGGCAAAGGAACAGCGGACACGGCTGGGCGCGGAGGAGCTCCTCGAGGGCCGGCTTGGCTTCGCGCCCTACACCCAAGGCGACCGCCGGCTTGGCTGGCTCCTCACCTTCTCCCCCGTGAGTTCCCTCTCGATCTCGCTGCTCTAGCTTCTATTTCGCGTCGACTGTATTGTGGAATTAGCAGCTGAATTCTGCAGAGGCTGTGAAATGCTTCTCATTTCAAGCGCAATCGGCTTGTGAAATTAACAGATCAGTAGGGTGTTTAGACCACCCAGGTAACGCAGAGCGTGAAATCGCGGAAGGAATTGTTTGCTTCCATTATCTAAATTTCTGTACCTCAAATCCATAGCGTTGGGTGGTGAGTCTGCTGCTATTGTCGGTATAGTGAAATGTTGTCTCTGACTGCGACTTAAAGTAACAACGAAATTACTTGAAGCTGCAGAATCTCCATGGTTCCACAAGAATGAGCAACTTTTTTCCAACAGCAAAAATTTGTGCATTATACAATGGAATTAACTGATACAATCTCTTAAAAGCACGGATAATGCTGCTGCCATATAGAGTAGGATCTGGGAGAACGCCGAAAATGTCCATCCATCTTGAATAAAATGATTTGCCTAATACATGTCCATCTATATTGTGAACGAATCAAACACATGGTAGAACCAACTCGGAGATGCTTAGTTGAAGGTCAAGAGCCATTGGCTTAACCGATTTGCTAAATCTAATGAATGAGTGGCTTTCTTATGTGATCTCTTACACTGCAATAACACCTGCAGTCATCATGGGAGGATGAGGATACAGGGAATATCTACAGCTGTGTTGACCTGTACTTTGTGTCCCAGGTAAACAAAATGCAACTAAAGTAACACTGTTTGACCATGTTGCAGAAAAAAAATAACACTGTTTGACTTGCCATGTCTAATTGTTTATGCTTTCTTGCAGGATGGTTCTACATTTAAAGTGAAGTACAAATTCCCGCCTTATTTTTATGCTGCAACTAAGGTGAGCTTAAGGTTTTCTGAGGGATCTGTTCTCTTATCCCATCAAAGTATTTATATAGATGCAACACTCACAACTTTTCTGTGAACTTTCCTGGTGAGTCTGTTTCTTGACTGATTTTCTATTTTTGTGAATTGAAATGTTCAGGAGAAGACGGAGTTGGAAGTTGAGGCGTATCTCAGGCGACGTTATGAAGGGGAAATCGCTGATATAGAAATAATTGAAAAAGAGGATCTGGATCTTGTACGTGCCTTAATGTGCATGCTTAATTCAGCATATCATTTTGTATGCATCAGAAAATGCAATCGTTGTGATGAGTTTGATTCTATCTTCAGATTCCATTTTTTTGAGGGCTGATGTTCAGATTTCATACGGTCCTTTTTTCCTACCTTTGTTGCTTGTTACAGTAGAGTGACGTTCACACGCTAAGTGCTATGTAGTTTTACTTAAATTGAACCAAAGGACAAGCTAGTTGCAATATGTTAAGTTTACCTGTTATTGTTTTGTACTTCTGCTGACTGTCCCTACTATGACTCCACAATGGTGCCAATGCTCTCATGCATGTGTAATTTTTTGTCATCTATATTTTGCTGGGCCGAATGTAGCAGATAATTTTAACACGCCGTCTTTCTGTGTCTCCCTGCTGCAGAAAAACCACCTTTCTGGTTTGAAGAGAAAATATTTGAAGATTCAGTTCGATACCGTGCAGCAATTAATGCGTGTAAGGAGTGATCTAATGCATGTTGTTGAAAAGAATGAAGAAGAAAGAGATGCCGTGGATGCATTTGAATCAATTTATGGTGTAAAAAGGTACCCTGCATTAAATGGCTCCAGTTTTGCTGTTCCCCAGTTATGTTTTGTTTCTATGGGGTTAATTTTACTGTGTATCCTTTCCATGTTTTTATGTATTATGCATATTTTGCATTTATTGTTAACCTATTGTTTGTTGATCTAACAGGGTAGAAAGGCCACAAGATTACATAAACTGCATCATCGATTTGCGTGAATACGATGTTCCCTATCATGTTCGTTTCGCTATAGATAATGGTGAGGCTAAAGTTTGCAAGTCTTGTTTTTTAAGCATGTGCTAATATAACACCGATGAACTGACACTATTTATTCCGCATTGAACCTCTTCGCAGATGTGAGATCTGGACAGTGGTATAATGTTGGTGTATCTGGTTCTGATGTTTTGCTTCAGAGAAGGGAAGATCTGCTTCAGCGTGCAGAAGTTCATGTATGTGCATTTGATATTGAGACCACAAAGCTTCCCTTGAAGTTTCCAGATGCTGAATACGACAGTGTAATGATGATCTCCTACATGATAGATGGGCAAGGGTACTTGATAATCAACCGAGAGGTACGGATTGTTTTGTTTGTGCTATAGTTATTCATGACTTGTCCAGTTTATTGTGTTCAATTTATTGCCTAGTCTTGGACAGCATCAGTTACCTGGCATGTCTGTATGCCGTTTACTTTCTGTTTGTTTGAAGCAACATGCAATTCTCCAGTTCTCCTTCCTCTGGGAAAAAAGTCTTTACAAAAATGTTATTTCCATGTTAAAAAAGATGGCAATTGCCAAGGGGAATCCAAGAGCTGTCACGTGCATTAACCACCAGATGCATACTTCAGAATCAACTACATACATATAACAGTTAGATCATTAACTTAGCTGAACCTACTGTTCTCGATTGTGCTTGCAAGAACCATATGGTTTTTCTCCCTTAAAATAGGTTTTGCATAACACATTATTTTATTTGTAGTGTGTAGGGGAAGACATTGAAGATTTGGAATACACACCTAAACCAGAATTCGAGGGGCATTTTAGAGTTAAGAATGTCGCAGACGAGGTATGAACTTTTGCATATTATGTCCAGTGGCATATGCATTTTTCAGCATCGTAACTAATTTGCTCATTTTTTCTTCTTATTTTATATTTGTAGGTGGGTCTACTTAAAGCTTGGTTTTCTCACATGCAAGAGGTTAAACCTGGTATTTATGTTACGTACAACGGTGACTTTTTTGACTGGCCGTTTTTGGAGAAGAGAGCTGCCCACCATGGGATAAAAATGAATGAGGTATGCTGGTAATTTCTCCTTAATTTAGCAGACAATAGTTGCTCTTGGTATGACTCATGTAGCATATGATATGATAAACTATGTAGTAGAATGCTCACAATCTTGGCCAAACAGTTGCATGCAAATAAAGTTATCTGTAAAAAGTCATCTGCACTTCTGCAGCTAAATGGGAAAGTTCACAAGACTGGGATAGTGTCAGTAGCATGGTAGTGTCTTCCGTAACATTTCAAGGAATATCATGTACTCGTAGTGATCTAAACGACCTTATATTAGTTTACAGAGGGAAATTATGTACTCCCTCTGTAGTACATATGTTTTATAATTTGTCCTTTGTCTAGATTTTGAGGAAAATTGTTGGAATGGAAAACTGTGTTTTTCATTTTTGTGTTTCCTATTTTGTTCTTACAGGAGATTGGTTTCCAATGCGACAGTAATCAAGGTGAATGCCGAGCTAAATTTTCCTGTCATCTTGACTGTTTTGCCTGGGTGAAGCGAGACAGTTACCTTCCACAGGGAAGCCAAGGTCTAAAGGTGATAATTTACATAGTGAAAGAAAAATACTCTAAATTCGAGAGTTCTATGCTTTTGGTACTAAATGATTTGTCAAACTTGAGTTTTGACAATGCTATGAAAATTTGAAGTTTGGGTATTGAACTAGCATTAAAAGGTTAGCGTTAGTCATTTAACCTTTTTTATTGCCTGATTTTTTCTTGCATTATTTTATTTTATTTTGGAGAAAATGCAAAACCCTTGCATCTCGTTGCATTGATAAGAAGAGATGTATGGAAGGCTGACTGCATGCTGCAGAACAGAAGCTGAACTAATATGTCTGGTAGAATCGTCTGGAGTCCGTTATCTCTGGCTGGTGCTCTCACCCGTGCCCCATACTGGATGATATCCACGTACCTAGCAAAATCCGAACTGTTGCCGTTGTAGACGGCTTTATTTGCCTGTTATCTTTCTTGTTCTAAATATGTTGCTTTTGCATTTATATAGTGACTTTCCTTCCATTTTGACACTTACAGGCTGTTACAAAAGCCAAGCTTGGTTATGATCCTCTGGAGGTCAATCCAGAAGATATGGTTCGCTTTGCAATGGAGCAGCCACAGGTATCTCTAGTCTACCTGTCTTGGTGATGGGGTAACTTTTGTCATTGAGAAGTAGCTGAAGTGCAAATGGTTACATGAAAACTAACCGTGAATACTGCTGTTTGTCTATATTGTTGTTTAAAATGTACTTGTCATTACTTGACCTGAAATGACACTGCTACTCATTTTACCTTGCATTGTCTCATTTTCAGACAATGGCTTCTTATTCTGTATCAGATGCTGTTGCCACATACTACTTATACATGACTTATGTCCATCCATTTATCTTCTCCCTTGCGACCATAATACCTATGTCACCTGATGAGGTGTTGCGGAAAGGAAGTGGGACTCTATGTGAAATGCTGCTAATGGTCCAGGTGTGTTGAATAAACTTTGTTGCCATGTTTTCTGTACTGTTGTTATTATTTGAGTCAAAAGATAGCCCTTTTTGGTCTGTGGACAACTATATGACACATAAAACTTGCCTGTTGTTTAACAAGATGTAAATTAATTACCATGTTTTCAACATCTTTTCGAATGAGTCTTTCCCCCCTTTGTTGGCCTGGAAACTTTTGTTTTTGCCACTCTAGATTTTGCCAATTTTCCTTATGCCACTCTAGATTTTGACATTTCACTTTTGCCACTCTTAGTTTTTGACAATTATCACAATTGCCATTCCGGTGGCAAAAGCAAAATTTTTAGAGTGGCAATTGTGATACATTTCAAAAGCTAAGAGTGGCAAAAATGAAATAAAATTATTTTGCTTTTGCCACGGAATGGCAATTGTGATAATTGTCAAAAGCTAAGAGTGGCAAAACTGAAATATGAAAATCTAGAATGGCATAAGGAAAATTGGCAAAATCTAGAGTGGCAAAAACAAAATTTTCCCGTGAACCCACTCCAAGCACTTGGGACTCCCAAGTCGCGACAATATAGGAGTACCACTTCCTCAACTGTTTCTGATTTGTGATGCTTGCTGAAATCAGTTTCTTCTTATGTATAGGCATTCCAGGCTAATATCATTTGTCCTAACAAGCACCAAGCTGATCTGGAGAAGTTTTACAATAACCGTCTAGTAGAAAGCGAAACATACATCGGTGGTCATGTTGAGTGTCTTGAAACTGGTGTATTTAGATCTGATCTTCCTACAAAATTTCAGCTGGAACCCTCAGCATTTGAGGTAAGTTGAGTTATAGTATTCTGGAAATGTTATTTAATTTAGTGAAAATGTTCCTGAGCTTTTTTGTACCTGGTTGGATTATTAATTTGTTGGACATTGATGTGGTTTCATACAAGAATTTATATGCATACGTTCAGTGTATCAACTCAATGCATATTTGTTCTTTCAGCAACTAATTGAAAACCTTGACCGTGATCTGCAATATGCCATTGCTGTAGAAGGAAAATTGGATATTGATTCTGTCACAAATTATGATGAAGTCAAGGATGCCATAAAGCAAAAGGTATTGTGTCCTGTCCTGCTGTGGTCTGTAATCTTCACTCTCTGCTCAGCCTCTTTAAGACCAATGTGACAAACTGAAGCTTAGTGCCAATTCCCATAGTTGGTTACATTGAAACATGAAAATTTTGACTGTTGAAGCAAATTTATTCCACCATTTTAGCTCATTCTTTATTTGATTAGCAAGATACTTATTTACAGTTTGAGGTTTGATTTTGCAAATGTTGGTTGGCTTGGGCCTCATTGGTTTAGTAAATAAGTTTCCAACCCAGAAACGGAGCTAGCCAAATATCTACATAACTGGCATCAATAAAATGTTATAACTTGTCAGCTCCATGCTTGATTGACCTTTGTTATTATGTCAAATTCACAGCTTGTTTCATTGCGAGACCACCCAACTCGTGAAGAATGCCCTCTTATATATCATCTGGATGTTGCTGCAATGTATCCAAATATCATTTTGACAAATAGGCTCCAGGTAATTTTGTATACTTTAATGAAGTATTTGAATGTTGTATTGCTGGTATTGATAATTCCATGACTGATAAGGTTTTAACGGTATAATATGTTAAGAGATAGCTGAACTTTCTTTTCTGGCGTTCTGGTGATATGGTGATTTGTGAAGATTATCCGTCTGTGATGTAGAATCTCTTTGGGTACCGTTTGCTTAAGCATCATTCTGAGAGTTATAGAAAATATGAAGGTTGGATGGGAAATCTGGACTGTTGCAATTACAAAATTTTGTTAGGCATGTTTACCACTAGATGTTTTCACCCCAAATCTTTTTCTCAAATATGCATCAAGTGTGTCTTTGTTTCTTCAAAGAAGAATGCCGAGAAGACGTGAAGTACAAACCCAACCAACTTAAACAAGAAAGCAAAAAAAAGGCAAAGAGCAAAAAAGTGACTAAACCAACTAAGCTGAACTATGGCAAAACTGAGCAAGCAGCAGCGCTGCTGTCACTGCCACCAGAACTTGGTCAGAGTGAGTGACTACGTTTCACCTCGGTTCACGTGTCTTTAGGGGTAGGTAAGCAGTTCACTCATACTCTAATACTGCCACTCACATCAAGTCTCACAGGTCCATTGCGTCAAATCAGCACAAGGGGTGCTGGATAGCTTATGATTCTTGCTGCCGTACCATAGAGTTCCATGAATATACCAGTTGAACTAAAAGTTTAGCTGGTATGGTCATAATGGAATGGCAGGTGATGTAAGATATTAGATATATCTTTCAGCAGGCACCTTAGGCGGAGGTATGAAGGACAGGCCTGGTGCAGTGGTGAAGTACGCCCCACTTGTGCCAAGGGGTCCTGGATTTGACGCAGCCTCTCTGCATTGCACTGTGCATGGGCAAGGCTTGCCTCGTATAATCCTTCTCCAGGCCCCACCTGGTGTGGGAGCTTCTAGCACTGGGTCTGTCCGTTATTACCTAGGCGGAGGTTTATATTATGTCTGCCGATGACAGTGCTACACACCCATGAGATATGCCAATCACCCTATACCATGAAAGATATCACCAGAAATATTCAGCTTTGTCACATCGCTTGTAGTGTCATACTAGATATTCACATGATTATAACCCAGCAACCAAATTAAGCTTTTTTCCTCACTTGTTGATGGCAGCCACCATCCATAGTTACAGATGTGGACTGCACAGCATGTGATTTCAATCGCCCTGGAAAGAATTGCCTTAGAACGCTCGAATGGGTCTGGCGAGGAGAAACCTACACGGCAAAAAAGAGGTAAGCTTTACAAACTTGCATGAATATGTTGAGTTTCTGTTCTAATGTTATTCTATTTTCTAGTGACTATCATCATATAAAGAGGCAAATTGAGTCAGAGATGATTCAAACTGGTGGGGTTACATCTTCAAAGCCTTTCCTCGACCTCTCAAAACCAGAGCATTTACTAAAGCTGAAGGATCGTTTGAAGAAGTACTGCCAGAAGGTAGTATATTTGAATTCATGGATTAACCCTTTTGGTGGGCCTTCGCTGACTATACTTATGGCACAATGCAGGGGTACAAAAGAGTAGTTGACAAACCAATTACAGAAGTTAGAGAAGCTGGAATATGCATGCGTGAAAATTCTTTCTACGTAGATACAGTGCGAAGGTCTGTCAGATGTTCATTATAACCCTAAAGTTGGTGTTATACTAGCTTCCAAAAAAAGTTGATGGTATACTATATAGTAACTTGGTCTTGGATTAATCTCACATGATAATTTCTGATGAAGAAAACTGCACTTTCTTGTTGATTTCATACTATTGTCTGCTAGTGTTTTTCTGGAGTTGCTCTAAAATCTCCCCTTCCTTTGGTGCTGCAGCTTTCGTGATAGAAGGTATGAATACAAAGGCCTGAATAAAACATGGAAAGGAAAACTATCAGAAGCAAAAGCCAGTGGAAATTCTATCAAAATTCAGGAAGCACAGGTTCAGTGATGCCTATTTAGGTGCCTATTATGTTTTCGGTCATTTTGAGCTTCTTCTTAGTGCATGTCTACTTAACTTTTGCAGGACATGGTTGTGCTATATGATTCTTTGCAACTTGCTCACAAGTGCATATTAAATTCTTTTTATGGATATGTTATGCGCAAGTAAGTCTAACTTATACAGACAGTATTTCCTTTGTCTTCATGTATTGTACTCCATGGAAATGTAATACTAGTTTATTCTCTACAAAGGAAGGTAATTAATAGCGAATGTACTTTCTGATTTAGGGGTGCAAGATGGTACTCTATGGAAATGGCTGGTGTTGTAACATATACTGGTGCAAAAATCATCCAAAATGCTCGATTACTTGTAGACAAAATTGGAAGACCACTGGAACTCGACACAGATGGCATTTGGTGTGTTTTGCCTGGTTCTTTCCCAGAGAATTTTACTTTCAAGACAAAGTGAGGACACTAATTATCTATTTGTTGTATTTCAATGGAAGTATTTGTCTCTGCTGAGTATCATGCTTGCCTGATTATCACTAGTCTGTTCTCTTTTCCTGTTTTCCATATGAAAAGCTGCTGTTGTGATTCGAACAATGAGTTAGGCACAAGTTAGTGGCAAGATACCATATGTAGAATTGTCATTAGTGCATTTTTTTGCACATTCTCCAAGGCACTAGTTCAACTACTTATTCTGATCATAATACTGTAGTAAAATTTATAAAAATGTGATACTATGATTTTGCTTGAGAGTCCATTCTTGTGGTAGAATCTCCCCACTTGTGGCACTGGTAGAGTCTCTCCACTTGGCCTGTAGGTCCTGGGTTTGAACCAGCCTCCTTGCAGAACTATTATGCAGGGGTAAGGCTGTCTAGAAATTCCCTTCCCCACCTTGTGTGGGGGCTTTCAGCACTGGGTACCCCCTTTTTTATGATTTCGCTTGAGTCCATTCTTGTTATTTTATGCGCCTTAGTATGCGAGTGACCAAATTGAAGAATGTTCAGTTCTTAAGTTCATGTGAATCATATTCATAACTACCTTTATTTTGGATTTAAGGTAGTATAAAACGAGTAACTGTGTATCCAGGAAAATAATTCGTTTACCCAGTTTATTATGAACTGACGCTCCCATGTTTCATCTTTACACTCAATTTAGTATGCTAACACTAGTTGATGATATTGCAGAGCTGAGAAGAAGCTCACAATATCTTATCCATGTGTGATGCTTAATGTTGATGTTGCAAGAACCAACACCAATGATCAATATCAAGTAAGAGTTGTTCTCCTGCAAGTTATGTTTTAAATTGTCAGGTTCATCCAGTGTTGATATTCTTCTTTCTAACAACTGGAATCATATTTGCTCTATTCCTGTGTTGTCCTGTTAGACATTGAAAGATCCTGTAAGCAAGCTATACACAACAAATAGTGAATGCTCCATCGAGTTTGAGGTAGATGGACCATACAAGGTGAAGTGATTTATTAGGACCACTTTCCTTCTACTCATGCAATATTTCCATTCCCGGATCCAAGTTAGTTTGTCTAATCCCAAAACTGATCGTAACTTTTATTTGCATGTCACAATGCATGCTAAAATTACAGGCCATGATTCTACCTGCCTCTAAAGAGGAAGGGATTCTGATAAAGAAGAGGTATGCTGTCTTCAACGAAGATGGCACCCTGGCAGAACTTAAAGGCTTCGAGATTAAGCGTCGAGGTGAGCTGAAGCTCATCAAAGTTTTTCAGGTACATGCTCCAATTCTGCATCAGTTACTAATTGTTGCGTCCTAAACAGGAATACAGGGACTACTACATCAGTTAGTATATGGCTGATATATTTTCTTTGATTTATGTTTTTATTTGTAGGCGGAGGTATTCGATAAATTTCTCCATGGCTCTACTTTAGAGGAGTGCTATGCAGCTGTTGCCTCTGTTGCTAACCGCTGGTTAGATCTACTGGACGTAAGTGGTTTGCAAAATTCACAAGCTTATTCTTTTTGTCTAACCTACTCACTTGCATTGTTAAACCCATGCAGTATTATCTAACAATATTTGTCTATTGCAGAATCAAGGAATTGATATTTCTGACAGTGAGTTGCTTGGGTTCATATCGGAGTCAAGCACAATGAGTAAGTCCCTTGTTGACTATGGAGAACAGAAGTCATGTGCTGTAACTACAGCAAAAAGACTTGCAGAATTCCTTGGAGATTCAATGGTTAAAGACAAAGGACTGCACTGCCAATATATAGTTGCCCGAGAGCCACAAGTAAGTACTGTCGTGTTAAGTTTTTTACCCTATAACTTATTAATCTTTATATTTGCCAATAAATTATGTGACCCTTTCAGCATCTGGACAAAAGTCCCCTCATTCATTTGATGACAATAGTTTGCTCCTATAATTTTAAGTGAATTGAACTGTTGTATTTATTTTGTTATGGTTATTTTGTCTTTCCCAAATCATGTAGGGCACCCCAGTGAGCGAGCGTGCTGTTCCGGTGGCTATTTTTGAGACAGATGCTGGTAATACTTTTCATGCAAATCGCTGCTTTTGTATCCCCAACCTGTTCAACTTACTTACACTATCCTCTTATTTGACAGAGGTCGCAAAGTTCTATTTAAGAAAATGGTGCAAAGTCTCCACGGAAGCAAACATCCGATTTATTCTTGATTGGTCTTACTACAAGCAGCGCCTAAGCTCGGCTATTCAGAAGATCATAACTATTCCTGCAGCGATGCAAAAGGTAATATATAACTCTTTCTTGTTCTGTTAATTAGTATGCACCATTTTCTGAGATATTCAACTCTACAGATTTCAAATCCTGTTCCCCGAGTTCTTCATCCTGATTGGTTGCATAAAAAGGTCAGAGAGAAGGATGACCGATTTCGTCAACGCAAACTACGTGATATGTTCAGTCCCTTGAATAAAGACATGGGGATGCATAACTTGAATGGAACTGGAGACATAGAAGATTTGTTAACATCAGACAAAGGTTTGAGAAAAGCTACTGCATCCCATGGTTTTAACATCGGCAAAGAAAATCATCCAAATGGGTCACCATCAGCAAAAGCTAGTTTGGGTCATTGCAAAAACCAGCAAAAATCTGTAATCAGGTCAAATGAACCACTCCGAGATGACTCTGCTGATGAAATAGTTGATAGAAGTACTGATTATCAAGGATGGCTTGAGGCCAGGAAGAGAAAATGGAAATATGTCCGTGAACAGAAGAAACGTCGAAGGTAATGGCACACAATATACACACAGTTAAATATTTTTTGCCTGGTAGATCCGAGCCCTTCTGTTTCATGTTAATAAATATTGCTACGGTGATCAACAAGAAAGAAGAGGCAAGGTAGAAGTAAAACTTAGTCAACTAGAGCAATATGAAGGGCTGTATTGTCAATTTGTCGTCATCATATAGTGTAAAGCTAAGGTCTACCTAGCAGATTTCTGCTGCCCTATTAACTAAAATAAGACAAGTTTCAAAATCAGAACTCATGGGATTGGATGCACAAAACCAATGTGACACATCCCCTTTCATAGTTGAGGAGAGATGGGCCTGGTCCCTTTGGGTGGCAGAGACTTTCCTGGCTGGGTTTTGTCTCTGACTCTTCCTCGTCCTCCTAGATGTCTTGTAATTGTTCTCTCCCACATTCAAATTCTACTTTCCACTCCAGGCAGATTCATTTCAAAAAGCATGATGCTTGGTTCATATACTAAGGCTGCTAAAGTTTCCAGCATTTTTTTTTTGCCAAACTTGCCTATGGTTAGGTTACTGAAATCTGAGCCACACTTTGGCTGGCCTAAGGAAATCTTGCCATACTTTTCTAAGTCTTGGACGCGTCGAACACATGGTAGAAAAGGGATCTTGCCAAAAGTGCAGCTAGGAACCAGATGGGTGCTGAACTCAGTCAAACCTCCAAAACTGGCATGTTTACGTCCTGTCTGAGGACGGCAGGTCCGCTGCAGTGCCAGTCCCAACAGCGGTGCCCGTGGATGCCAGATTACACTGGTCCGAGTTCCGCACTTCGATTTCTTTTGAGATCTATCTTGAGTTCCATGCTTATCTGCAAACCAATTTCCAAAGATACATCCTTTGATGGGTTAAGGTTGCCCATCACCAATAATAACCCACATTTAACACTCATGTACCAATTTATGCAAGAGAATAAACCTTGGCTGCTGGGAAAATGCATAAAATCGGTGCCAATTGCCAACATCTACCCATCTAGTTTTGCCTTGAGACTACAACTGTTGCCGACTGAATTCAGTGTACACAGTGTGGCGCTCCTATGTGGGCGGTGTACTTTAGTTTATTGATGAATTAATTTAGCAATAGTGTCTCCCTGTTCCTCATCTTCAGCTTGTAAGCCCATATGCTGAGTCAAGCGATACTGGCCTAAGCAGTCCCGCTGGCCATTTTTTTAGCCATTGCCTGCCTATGAGATCAAGACATCATATAAAGTAGTTGAACTCTTACTGTGGTGCTATGATAGCTGCACCAGGTTCCAGTGTTCCGGATGTCATTGAAAACCAATTTTTTAATATGTTTTTTAAGCAGTGGACCATCCATGTTTTGTATGGGTTAAATAGACAACTTATGTTATTTGAACTCATCTACTGTTATGCTGGAGCCACTAATACAATTGAGACTAAGCTGAGTGAACTAAGTACTGATGGACAATCAATACTCATATTTACTTCTGCTTCTATCAGGTTGGGTGCTGCAGCCTCTTCTGAGGGTCCCAGTAATAATTTGTTTTCTGCAAGAAATGACAGTCAGTTACATGGCAATGGTAGGAATCGGTCTACATTTTTCCAGAAACAAGAATTGTCCCTCTTTAGATCACATTGGCAGGCATGTAAATTTTCAAAATTTAATTTTTTCTGTAGCATTTGTAGTTATATTTATTGACGAGTTCATATATATGTTCCGCATCAGATAATCCAGCTTGCTCCAAGTACATTGCCTGGCCGTTTTTTTGCATGGGTTGTTGCTGAGGGGATCATGTTCAAGATTCCCATCAATGTGCCTAGAGTTTTCTACCTAAACTCAAAAGCTCCTATCACAGATGAGTTTCCAGGAAGGCGTGTAAAGAAGATTCTTCCTCATGGAAAACCATCTTTCAATCTCATCGAGGTGAAAATCTTAAACAGTAGCTGGAAAGTAACTAGGGATGTGATTTAGATTACATACTAATGGCTGTAGCATCCAGGTTGTAACTAGTGAAGAACAGTTCAGGGCTGAAGGAAGAAAACTTGCTGCTCATCTTGCAGAGCCAGATGTTGAAGTGAGTATTTGGCAACTTGTGCATATGGTCTTGTATTGTTTTTATTTTATCTCCTTATCTGACATTGGACTTGCATGTAGGGCATATATGAGACGAAAATTCCACTGGAGCTAAATGCTATTCTCCAAATTGGTTGTGTCTGCAAAGTGGACAAATCTGCGGAGAAACGAAATATCCAAGATGGATGGGATCTTGCTGAGTTGCAAATGAAAACAACTGCAGAGTTCTCATACCTGGAACAAACAGTTTCATTTTTCTATCTATACCACAGGTAGGCCTGACGATAGCTGTGAGAAGACCTACAATGGCTATCTAAATTGATTTGAAGTGCTTTATTACCAGTTCTATATTTTGCTTGTTGTAAATATCATTGTACATCTAGAGTTAAAAATGTTTTGCATGAGATACTATTATTTCTTTAATGCCTTATTTCTGCATTATCTTTGTATTTTTCACTCATCATATACTTTACCTCGAGGGATCACTTTAACCCATTATTTGTCTCTGTCAAAGTAGAAAAGGCAAGAGAAGTTCAGTCATTCAAGCACTTATGGAGTAAAATGTTATTTTTAATCCTTTCCAGGACCCAAGGATTGATTCTCATGAAAACTAGACCGTTACTAGTAAAACTATCTTTACCCTCCTAAATGTATGGTAGGTTGAACATTAGGATAGCGGATTTCTTGCTACCGGGCTCCATGGGGCCTGGTTTTTGAAAAAAAAACAATCATATTTTGAAGTTTCAAAAAAATTCTGAAAATAAACATACATGAATGTAGGGATGCATACTACATTTCTGTAAAAATTCATGATGAAATACGTTTTGGTGTGAGCTGCACAAAAAAAACCCATGGACTTTTAGAGTGATTACATGATTTTTTGTGTGCAACTTGCACTAAAACGCATTTCATCATGAAATTGTACATAAATGTAGGATACATCCCTATGTTCATGTGTACTCTTTTCAGAATTATTTGAAACTTCAAAAATATGTTTTTTTTTGTGTTTTTCAAAAATTCAGGCTCCATGGGGCCTGGGATCCAAAATCAATTTCCCTGTGATTTACTAATCAAAACTATATAATCTTGAGTACTGATATGTTGGATAACCGGCAACTTCAATGCTATTCTTGTTGCCGTGCGTAAGCCATTGTGCTCTTGTTACAGTAAAGTGTTGATTTTAATTTGACACTGATCTATGGATTCTCCTATTTCCAGTGTGTCTGAAGGAAGGGCTGTATATGTCATGTACTTCCCTACATCTCTCAGAGTACATGCAGTGGTTATCAATCCTTTCCGTAATAAAGAACTGTCACCTGCGTTTCTTGAAAAGCAATTTCGGGATGCTTGCCAGACTCCTGACCCTTTGCATGAAAATCTCACTTTCCAGGTATGTATGACAGGGAAAAATGATACATAAAACACAAACTTGACCTTGCTGTTTCTTTGCTAAGTTCTGATTGTTGATTCCTTATTTTAGGTGGACTACCACACATCAATGGATGCAGGTAGCAAATATGTGCAACGAATGTTACTTGAGTACAGGTAAGCCATTTTTCTGTTAATCAAGCATCAATCGTATTCCATCAGTCTCTTTCTATGAGTTGTCTATGCTGTTGAATTGCTTCAGTAAGCTGTGGCACTAACAAGTATGAACATGTATGTATTCAGTTTCTGTAGCCTGGTTTTGTTGGTAACTTACTGATTACCTGTACTGGCCAGTCATGTTTAATAAAACTATCTGAATCTAAAATTATTCAGCATAATCTCAATGTAATATTCTTTTTTTTTGTGGCAAAATTGTGATGCATAACAGCATCGTAAATATGTACATGCAGCAATAATGGAGTAGAGTCTTGTATCGATCAAATGTTATTAAATTGAAGAATGTCTATCTCTACAAGTTGGGCCGTTAGCAATATACTAGTCAAAGCTTTCAACAAAAGAAAACTAGCCAAGTAATGATTATTTCAGATATTTTCTTACGATAAACTAAGTGAAATATTTCAGACAACAACATCCTGGACCTGTCATAGGCATCATTGAATGCCCTAAACTCCAAGCTATAAGGGAATCTGTACGTGCACTTGATGATTTCCCGTGTGTAACCATTCCTTGCAATGCACGGGATAACAACTATCAGGTATGTAATGGGGGTCCCAATGGTTATATTTTCTTTGCATTTTTGTTTCTTTGCCTTGTTGTTTTGCTTACACCTATTTATCCAGGCTCTTGGTTGGCAAGCGACAGCTGGTAGAACAAGCATGCAGCGCTGTGCTGCATCAACTCAATGGTTCAATGAAAGAATTTCACTTGCTAGATATGCACATGTAGGGGTTCTTTATTGTGGTTCTAGTGAATTATTTCAGTTTACATGAAAATGACTTTACATCAATTTCTTACTGAAACAGGTGCCATTGGGAAACCTTGAACTTGATTGGCTTCTTTTTACTGCTGATGTGTTCTTCTCAAGGGCATTGCATGATCAACAACAGGTTTGTTTTATCTTGAGTTGATGTAATTAGGCTGTATTTGATCTAAATAGGTTAAATCACACTTTACTTCTTTTCTGTTCCTTGTGAGCCCCTTCACTTTTTGAGCGGAAAACTGCAGGGGAGGCCCCGATAGTATTTTTTTATTGAATTAGAGAATATTTGGGTGGGGGTGTAAACAGAGGGATGAAACTGCAGAAAGCTAGGCACTAGCTCAAGAATTAGCCTCAAGCTGATCTAGCCAGATCTTGAGAGCAAAAGCATCATATCAATAGGGTGTGTTTGGATGATGCCCCTGCTTGCCCTACTAAACCACGGGCTTGCCAAAAAATTGGCACAGGTTTCTGCCGCTGGCAACTCGCCAAAGCATTGGCGCAAAAATGAACTGGTGAAGCAGCATTGGTCCGGGGATCCAAATTATTAGCCCTCAACCAACCACATGCTCACCCTTTTGGTCAACGCCCGTTTGTTTTTGGCTTGGCTGCCGTAGGCATCGATCCAAACACACCCATAGAATCAGGTTGAGACGATCTGGCGGCCAACACGCTTGGAGGATACAGAGAATTGAAACACACGGCCTAGTAGGGATACGACCTCAAGCTTGCCGCACAGTCTACCGATGCAAGCTTCTAGTGCCACAGCTACGACCTCGTCCAGGTTGAAGCTGACACGGCCAGCAGCACCCTTTGGACACTAGGTGAACTCCCGATGAATACACATTCATTTTGATGCTTCCAAATCATTCAAGCACCAAGCGCGATTAAGGAGTTCAAACCAGCTTGCATAGAACCTCGCACAATACAGATGGTTCTGGACCACTAGTCAAAGAAAAATGCAGAAGGTGATTGGGGCGCCAAGTCAGGGAGACCAAGATATCTAAACAGGAGCGACCAGGTCTCTTTTGCAAAGATACAAGATGCAAGGATGTAATGTATCGTTTCCTCGTCCTGATCACAAAGCGGGCATGCTGAACGTGACAAACACCTCCGAGAAAGGCGGTCAGCTGTCCATCATCTAGTATGGGCAACCAACCGAAGGAATAATTGGCATTCTTAGGGGCACATGACTTCCAGATCAACTTCCAATGCTCCAGACTAACTGAATCAAAAGAACATAAGCCGTTTTTGCTGAATACTGATCATCTCCAGCAAATCCCCAAATCTTGTATATCATTCTGTATCTCCACTTCAGACACAAGGTCCCATATATCTAAATATTCGGACAAGACAGCCACTGAGGGAGTGCCCTGTATATCCTGAACACAGCAATGCCCAATCAGTGCATCATGAGCTGTACGACTATTAGCCCGGCGCTTAGGAACGAGGGCAAAAAGGTGTGGAGAAGATCAGCAAATGGCTTCCCCTCCAACCATCAATCTTTCCAGAAAAGGGTGTTACAACCATCATCCACCACCGAGACTATAGTGGTGGAGAAGAGAGCCTTAACACAAGGATGAACTTGTACAGTGAACCTGGCCCAAGGATTATCTGCCTGGGTTTTATGCACAGCCAAAGCCATCACATTCGCAGGGCCCAACCTTTTAAGTCAAGAACACCAAGACCTCCAAGTTCCTTGGATCGGCAAACCTTCGGCCATGCAATCAAACAGTGACCACCTCTAGCCTCTTTCCTTCCTCTCCACAAGAATTCTCTTCTGATTTTCAATTGCTTTAACCATAGAGGTTGGCACAGCCTTAACCATAATTGCTTGGCCAGCCCGTGTCATGATTTCAGCCTTCCATCCCGGAAGTTGGTCAGCAATTCTATCAATAATAGGTTGAACTTGGGCTTTTGTTAACTTTCTGATGGACAAGGGCAGTCCAAGATAATTTCAAGAAAGCTCTTCCATCTCACAAGGCAAATGCTCCTGACTACTGTCACATCTTCAACTGAACATTGGATTGGTATAGCACTACAGACTTCTTCAGATTTCAGGATGGTGAAGTTGATTCTTTTTTGTATTGCTAAAAGTGCAAAGCAAAATTCAGAACTTAGTGACTAAGGCCATCTTTTGCAAGGAACAAATTGCTTTCTGGCCAAGTTTTTTTACGTGTGCGCAAAAACTTTGCCTATCATTTCAATACGCAAAAGCTTTGCGTAACATGTCAATATGCGAAAGCTTTGTTAAGTTCTTCTTGACTTGAGAAACTCCTGCCTACTACACCTTGAGGCAAGTAACCACTAAACATGAGGTCTAGGAGTTTGTGTGACCGAGCCTGTGCCTCGAGTTGGGCAATGCCAGATCCAGTCATCTCCTTGCTCTAGCAGCTCTAGTGCTGGGCATCTTGGACGGCAAGTTTTCAGATGGCTGTGCCTGCAGTTACTCTGGCCTACGTCCATTGCCCTGATACATACTGCGTTGTGACATTTCGTCAAACATGGTACACATGCTTTCACGGCAATGGTGCGACAGAACTGGGAGAGACTACCATCCAATTTTAGCGAAAGTCAGATGGCATGCCATTATGGCAAACACAGTGGCAAGACCATGCTGATTTGGATGGTTGGATCAATGTTAGCAAAACCACCTCAGGGTGTACTTTAGCATGGTTTGGAAGTTGGGTAAATAAGTTCTGCTGTGGGGCTTATCCAGACTTTGTGTGATAGTTTGGGGGTAGACTTGGAAGACCAATCTTTTACTTGTTGGTTCTGCCTTTGTAGTGGCCGTTTTTTGATGAAAGTAGGAAACTAGGAATGATGGCATGCTGAGACCTTTGTCACGCCATCTTGATTGGGTTATTTTCTATGTGCTAGAAGTTCTTTGGCCCTTGCATGTGTCCTTTCTCAAAATTAGTTTTCAAGAAATTATACATTGGAACCCTTTTTTTCTCTCCACAAAACTGATTGCAATTAGCATGGTGTGGTATGGACATCTAATTCTAAGTTTCTTTCTGACATGTTCATGCTAGGTACTATGGATATCTGATGATGGTATTCCTGATTTAGGCGGCACATATGAAGGAGATACATGCTTTGCTGATGAAGTGAGAAGCCCTCTTTTGCTGTCTTAAGACTGCCTGGTTTTTTACGCTGTCCTTTTTTTTGCTGCTTGACTTAAATATGAGCTTATTTTGCAGGTCATACAACCTGCACTAACATATCCTGGCGCTTATAGGAGGATTTCTGTTGAGCTTAAGGTAAGCCCCTAATGCATTTGCCTGGACATCATAGAATGTAATAAGCTCATCCTGAAAACAGTAGGTGGGGTTCCTACTGTGCTATATTAATAAACTCTAAATATTTATAAAGCTCAAAATGGTCCAATGGAGAGCCCCAAACGAAAGAAGCAAAACTACTGGCGTTCTAGGAAAGAGATAATATGTAGCCTAAAGGTGTCTTTGACCCTATAGACTAGCAGAGATAGATCTTGAAATCCATGCTTCCATGATTGGAAGAACTAAGCCTTGAAACTGTTGGTTCCAAATATCCCATGCTGCTAGAGCAAACCGCTGGAAGATGGGAGAGTTGATCTGGCGTCTGGTGTTTGGCCTCTTGCAAATCTGCATCCACATGTGGTTATGTATCTCCTGGTAATTTAGTTACATTTGCACATATTTCTTCTGCAGATTCATCATTTGGCGGTTAATTCTCTCCTTAAGAGTAGTCAAGTGGATGAAATGGAAGGAGGATCTATCGGCAACTTTGAAAATGACATTCCTCCTGGTCCAAATGCCACCGAAACTGACTATAATGACGCCAGCTTGTGTCTACCTGCTTTCCAAGTGCTGAAGCAACTCATTCAAAGATGCATCTCGGATGCAGTGTCTTCTGGAAATGTATTTGCTGATGCGATATTGCAACATCTCTACCGTTGGCTTTGCAGGTTATAATTCGATATGTTTATACTTGAACCTCTTACTAATTGTTTTTCTAATTTTAATATGTTCTTTTTTTACATTCTCATGCCTACATTTTCAGCCCACGATCAAGACTTCATGACCCAGCTCTCCATCGCCTCCTTCATAATGTAAGTTAAATTACTTCTCTGTCAGTCTTTGACTTCTTTTATTGCTACAAGAGTTACAGGTTGCCTGTTATTTGCTAATACATTTGTGGTGTAATTAGTATTTTCCGTAGTGATGAATGCTCTTCTCTATTTCTGTATCATTTGATACCCTGTGGGCATTTGTTTCTTTGCCTGTAAGTTTCCTTACCCTGTCTTTTCTTTTGGGCTGTCAAACTTTATCAGGTCATGAAGAAGGTCTTTGCTCTATTGTTAGCTGAGTTTCGAAAGCTTGGAGCTAATGTTATCTTTGCAAACTTTTCTAAGATAATCATAGATACCGGAAAAGTGGACTTGCCGTCAGCACGTGCATACTGTGATAGCTTGCTGAAAACCTTACAGACAAGGTATTGTTTGACCTCCTGCTGCAGATATGTGTGTCACCTAAGTGAAACTAAGAGCATCGTGTTTTAGGGATCTTTTCGAGTGGATAGAACTGGAACCTTTGCACTATTGGCACTCCTTACTGTTCATGGATCAGGTTTGTATATTTAATTGTGTACGAAAGATGGACTAATTAACTGTTCGTCTTAAGAACACGCTTCCACCTTTGATGTTTCATTTTCTGTTTCCTGTTTCAGTACAACTACGGTGGGATTCAGGCCAAAACACAAAATGTAACATCTGCAGACAGTTCAGACGGTGATGATGATATTGACATCGTGTCAAGCTGGAATATAGCAGAATACTTGCCCAAAGCTACACAGGTCAGACATCTTAAGTCAAAGCCACTTGAAATTAGCATTTCTCTTTGCTGACTGCGGCGTTCTCAATTGTGCATCAAATGTTCAGTAATAGTTCTGCAATTGATAATCAATCACTTGACATTCTTTAAAAATCTCCAGGATCACTTTGTCTTGATCGTATCGGAGTTCCTATATGTTCCATGGAAATACATGAAAGAACAAGTAGCTTGCCGAGCAGCTATGAGGGATGACACCTCATGCACTCCATCTATAACAATCATGGCTGCTGAGAATCTTGAGGGACAGGTCGTTGATTACCTCCGTGGGCAGGTAATTCCAGTATCCTCTGCTCCTATATTATATGTCACTCTGGACATTGGCATTGTCTATAGTGTAATCTAATCCGTAACCGCTTAACTGCGTGTTGATTATGCCATGCTGTTTCTGTTTATTGTTCACTTCAGTCAACTTTTGGTGTGGGCATAGATTGACACAAAGAATATATCTTCTGCAATATATTATGTAAGGGTGTCCTAATAACCTTCAAAACTTAGACATGAAATTCTGGAACAAAAAAGATACGTTCTCTGGGAATTTGAACATTAAATCTTGTGATATTTGTCCTTCCAATTACTTTTAGTTTATCATTTCTCAGATTATTTTCATTTATGTTACTCTTAACTTGCCATGAATTTGAAGATGTAAACTGTACACATGGTTAAAGTAAATTGAAGTACATCTAGAATCTTTTTAGCTTTTTATTTTCATTGCGAGGTTTTACTGCTTTAGTAAATTGAACACCTCAGAAATCATGGAAATCGCTCAACCCATTGGTGGTAGTAGGTTTAATTAGCTTGCACGCGCTCATATAGTATGATCTTTACAACATTCAAATGGAATTTTCTAGCCATTTAGTCTACTCTTTTTTGCCCATGAAGGTACACCATACCAACCAGGAATTTACCACCTTTTTTATACCTTGTCAGAATCATCAAACACGACCTCCTCTAATCTTTTTTTTTTTGCAGATCGGCACTTATTTTGCGGAAAAGCTTCTCACAATTGTGAGCGATATACTTCTCCATTTCAAAGGAAAAGGCAAGTCTGAATCAGTTGGACCTTCAAATAGTGAACTTGATCCTCACTTACATAAAGGCGGTGCTGCATTGGAGTTCATTAAACATATATGTGCTGTTCTTGCTCTCGATCAGAATGTTCAGCATGATATTCTGGTAATTCTCTATTGAACCATATTCAGCCTGTAAAAACTTCCTTTTGTCTTTAGCAACTTAAAACCGGTATTATGTGTTATCTTCATCTGCTCATCAACTTTGTTCAGTGTCCTACCTGTACTGTTCTTGTGTCACAATCTAGTTGTCAAGTGAAATGCAGTCTAATAGCATGGCTTTCTTTCTTGATTGACGTCTATACTGTACTGTTGTGCACTAGGGTTAAGAAGAGGCTCTTGCCCTGGTGGCAAAATATTAGAACTATTCTTGTAATTCTTGGTTGCTTTATTCCTCATAGGGGCTCCCAACCTTAGTAACAAATTGTAGATCTTATCTCTAATTGTCCTATGGGCCAAGCTGAAAGATACCTTCCTAATGTAATTTAATTGATAGACTACATAATATAGAGATTGGGGATCCCATCCCATAACTGGGAGCTGCCATGGTGGGGCCATGTACGCCGGTGCATAACCGACTATTTTAGTTAGATCTCTTAAATGTAGCACTGCCGCCTCCTGATTTTGAATTATTTACTCCCTCCGTCCGGAAAAGCTTGTCCTTCAAATGGATGTATCTAGCACCAAGTTAGTGCTAGATACATCCATTTGAGGGACAAGCTTGAGACAAGTTTTTTCGGACGGAGGGAGTATTACATGTCTATGAATATTGTGTCGTGTTCTGGTTTAGAGTTAACTCCTTTTTTTTTTGAAAAGATAGGGGTTTCCCCCCTGCCCCAGCTTTTATTAAAAAGCAAAGGCGAAACCAGCATGACCAGGACATTGTACAGCGCTCGGCAACAGCCAAAGTAGCTGTCACAGAAAGGTTTTAGCAAACTACCCTATTACAAGGCACTTAGATGAGACCAGCCAACGTCTGGCGCCAAAATAAAGAGGAGTAAGTACAGATAGTTCCGGTCACTTCACACCTCCCAAGCTATTCTAAGCAATTCCCCTCTTCGCCGGCCCAAGAGCCTTAAGCACCGGAGAAGAAGCACACCCTGGGCGTCGGAGCATAAGATCTTCCATTGTCTCCTCAGCCCTCCCGCCAGGCCCATGATGCAGCGAATGCTTCGCCATTTTCGCTCCTGAAATACAAATTCATTGCGCAAAAGCCATAAGCCCCACAAGGTAGCAGATGTGGTAATATTAGCAGCTTCATACTTCTTTTCCTTTTTCCACAAAGGAGACAATGGCAGAAAAGAAGATGGGGCTAAAATACCCATCCCTTTAGCAATAATGTTCCAGATTTGGCTAGCTACCACACAGTCAAAAAATAAGTGATTAACCGATTCATTCTCCCCACAAAAAACACATGTAGGATCCTCCACATGTCTTCTCTTGGCTAGATTATCTCTAGTCAAGCACTTATTATTATATGCTAGCCAGAGAAAGACATGGATATTAGGTGGGATTTTGATTTTCCAAATAGCATCTTTAATATCAGAAGATATCCCTCCAAAATTAATCATTTTGTAAAAAGATTTTACTGTGTAGACCCCAGAAGTTTCAAGTTTCCATCTACGAAAGTCTGGAGCAGCACCAGGGGTAAAGTTACTAACTATTTCACACAAATCATACCATTTTTCCACAATGATATCATCTACACACCTCCTGAAAGTCAGCTGTAGAGTATTGCCATCCCAAACCTGGGCAAGGGTGGCATCTTGTTGTTGACAAATGTCAAACAGCTCCCATAATCTAGTTTTTAGGGAACATTCCCCAGTCCAAGTATCATGCCAGAAGGCAATGTTCTCACCATTCCCAGGAACCCAGCTAATATTTTTTTTAGCTCCATCAAGGGCCCATGTTAGGCTCTTCCAAAAAGGGGAGCCTAGCCCAGGTTTCCCCCAATAAATATTGGGTTTGTCAGTAGCATATTTGAAACTGATGATTTTTTTCCAATCACTATCTCTACCATCATAAAATCTCCTCCCCCAAGAGGCCAGAAGAGCCATGTTGTACTCTAAGGTTAGGAACCCCCAGTCCCCCAAATTCTTTTTTCTGAGCAATCAACCCCCAGCTAGCAAGATGATATTTGTGGGTATCTCCCACATTGCCCCAAAAGAAGTGAGACATTTGTGAAGTAATGGCATCAATGGCCCATTTAGAAAATTTCATAACAGACATCAGGTAAGCAGGGATGCTGGCAATGCAAGTAGTTAAAATAATTAATTTACCCCTGTAGGACAGATGTTTACCCAACCAGCCAGCAATATTTTTAATGATCCGATCAATAATATGCTGAATGTCTTCCCTCCTAAGCTTTTTATAATGAAGAGGCACTCCAAGGTATTTTATTAAAGTTAATTTTCATACCAGAGAGGCTTTCAAAACATGCCAAAATCCATTTCAGGTTCCTGGCACAAGCCATTGAGTTTTGCAAAAATAAAATAGTGTCATCAGCATACTGCAGGCTGATGACACCTCCAGGGATCACCTGAGGTAAGAGACCAGCAATTAGGCCAGCTCTAGCAGCTTTGGATAGCATTTTGGTAAACACATCAGCAACCAAGTTAAAAAGTAAAGGAGAGTGAGGATCACCCTGTTTTAGACCCTTTCCAGTCACAAAATGTGGCCCATTAGTTTCATTGATTTTGACTTGAAAGGTTCCTTGATACAGGGTACTAAATACCCAATTAACCCATTTGTTCCCAAAGCTCCTAGAAAGGAGCATCTCCTTAATGAAATCCCAATTGACCCTATCATAAGCTTTCTCATAGTCCAACTTAAGGATTAGCCCACTCCCCCCAGACCTGTGAACCTCATGTATCACTTCATGAGCCATCACAACACTTTCCAAAATTAAACTCCCTTTGATGAAGGCAGTCAGGTTGGAGGAGATTAGCTTGTCACATAAAGGAGAGACTCTAGTAGTCATAGCTTTAGAAAAGATCTTAACGGCACAATTACTAAGGCTAATAGGCCTAAAGTTTTTCATCTCCCTGGCCAAAGGAGTTTTGGGGATGAGGGTAATAAGGGCAAAGTTGAGTCTGTAAATATCCAGAGTACCAGCTTCAAAATCTCTGACCATCCACATGAAGTCATTTTTGATGATATCCCAAAAAGTTTGGTAGAACAGAAAGGAAAGACCATCAGGGCCAAGGGCCCCACAGGCATATGAGCTCTTGATAGCTTGTCTAATTTCCTCTTCAGAAAAAGGTTTTTCTAAATTATCTCTATCAATTTCAGAAACCTTCTCATCATCTTCCCAGAAATCAGGCTCAAGGTGTATGTCAGGTTTAGATTCAAAAGCAAAAAGATTCTTATAAAAATCAGTGGCCACTTTCAGCATGTCAGCAGTAGAAGTCACTACCCCATTGGGGCCATCCAGCTCAGCAAGGTGATTTTTTCTGTGTCTATGGTTAGCCAAGGCTTGGAGATAAGCATTGTTCCTATCACCTTCCAAGATCTTTCTATCTCTAGATCTCTGCCACAAGGCAGTTTCTTCTTTTTTCCAAATTTCTTCCAATTCTTTCTTAAGATCTCCTAGTCTAGTAGAATCACTAGGGGAGAGGTTTTGTGTCTCAGAAGAGACATCCAGCTTGTCAAGTTCCACAAGGAGGGCTTTCTTCCTATTCTTAATAGCAGCTTCAATGTTAATACTCCATCCCTTAATTTTTTTCCTAAGAACCCTCGATTTGATCATCCAATTTTCCACAGATGAAACATCAGAGGAGACAGATCTCCAGGCATTCTCCACAATCTGATTAAAGTCAGGTTGGGAGAGCCACCATTTTTCAAACCTGAACATCTTAGACCCATCATGTCTCCTCCCCCCAGTATCTAGCACCAAAGGTGCATGGTCACTGCCTACCCTGGGAAGGGCAACCAGGGAAGACATGGGGAAATGAGCATCCCAGTCTATGGAAGAAAAGACTCTATCAAGTACAGCAAAAACTGGGTCCTCCTGATTATTAGACCAAGTAAACTTTCTGTTGGAAATAGAAATTTCCATAAGACCCCATCTATTAATCCAATCATTGAATAACAGAGTACTTTGCTGGTCCACAAGGCCATTGCTTTTCTCCCTACTATCTCTAACTAAGTTGAAATCACCACAAACCAAAACAGGGTAAGAACTGGAGTCAAAGATATCATGCAGCTCAGAGACAAAATCCAATTTGAACTCAGGGTAGGCAGAGCCATAAACAATAACCAAATGCCACAAAAAACCATCACCTTTGTTTTTAATAGTGGTCTTAATAGAAAATCTATCATTGGTAAACCCAATCACATCAAACAAGTCATTTTTCAGGCCAACCAAAATACCTCCAGCAGTTCCTATAGCAGGAAGAAAATGCCAACTAAATTGTTTCTTACCATCCAAGGCTCTAAGGAAATCCTTAGAAATAATTTCTTTCTTAGTTTCTTGAAAACCAATAAAATTAGGGTTAGACTTAGCAATCACATCACAAAGGCATTGAACTTTACCAGGCTTACTTAATCCTCTAATATTCCAAATGAGACCTATCATCAGGGAATCCTAAACGAATGAGACAAGCCACAAGGCTTAACCTTAGTGAGGACAGCAGGAGATTGGTCTGTATTATCAGCAGTGCCAACTGATGGCACAGAGAAATCTCTAGCAGGAGTCCCAACTAACTCTTCCTGAGTCAGATCAATATTCATAGGCAGAGCCAATTCAGGTTCATCATTAGCAAAAGCAATGCAGTTCTTTTGTTCTTTAACTACTAGTTCTTCTATAATTTCATACATAGTATCATTACTTCTACCAATGGCAAGGCCTACCTGAACAGCTTGATTAGCAAGGAGAGTTGAATCAATGGTAGGGAAGGATTTACCTTTGAAAGTTGGAGGAATCTCCAGATTCTTCTTCATCTTATACTGGGCAGCTTTCTTAATTATGTCCGCATTCCCATGCAGCCTGGTATCATATTTCTAGGCTTTAATAGGCCCCCACTTTAGGTTCTTGTCTTCTTTGTTCCCACCAGATTGGACTTGGTTCAAAGTCTCCACAGTGAACGTTTAACCAGGGGAGAGAACTCCCACTTCCTCCTCTTCCACACTTTCATCATCATCAGATACAGACATATCCACTGATTTCAGAAAATCCAAGCAATAGCTCATACTACCACTTTGGTTACCATCATCATCTTTTTTGAACCAGGTCTTTTCAGGAGTATAAACCCCATCCATTGTGTCAGTCAGGGTATCCTTATCAAGGGAAAACACCTTCCCATCCATACCACCCTCCTCAGCATTCCTCATCTTACTTGAAATGGACTCTAGAATGAAGTTTTCTTGATCATCCCCCTGGCAATCAGGTAGTGTGTTACAGGTTTTTTTCCCAGCAGAAGAACTCTTGACACCCCTGGATGTAAGGTTTGCTTTATCAAGCTCATCAATGGCAATGAGATCATCATCACCATCATTCTTCGGTAGATCATGATGTTCCTGGTTACCATTGCCTTCCTCAAAGTTGTCATCCTCATCCTCATCTTCAATTTCCACCACCGAACCTTTGCCTCCCACCTGCTCAAAGCCTTCTATGGTGAAACCAAGCAGGAATAGCTTCTTCTTCATCTCAATCAATCTCTCGAATGGAATTTTACTAGGGTCTCTGCAAGCAATCTTAATCCTCACATTTTCAAAGAATGTTCTAAACATGCCATTCCACAACATCAGTGAGCACCCCAAACATAGATGCTATTTGTGCAAACATTTTCCAAGAGCACCACTTAGGAGGAATCCCTTCAATCAGCACCCATGCCTCAATTAGTTCTCCAAATGGGCCACAAGACCCAGCCCATTCAGTCATTTTGACAGATACATCCTGAGGTAGACTAAAACCATGAAGTTCAATTAAGTCCTCTACTTTCTTCCATGGAGGGAACCTGACCAGAAACTCTTTATTGGATAGCTCTCTAATCTGCCAAGGCCAAGCTCTGGTTTTACAAAATGTAGCAGTCAGAAGACTCCCCAACTTATCTTTGTCCACTTCACCTTTGGTAATGTTAACCACACCACAGTTTTGAAAATTGATCCATTTGGATTCATTTGCCACAGGAACCTCAACATGATTAAAGCCCAGGCCACTAGCACCACTACCAAAGAAAGCTGCAGTGGGCTGAACCCTAGACCAAGCAGAGCAGTTGTTGACATTATGGGATTGTTGGCAGATAAAATAAGCTTTAGGCCTAACACAATTACCCACATAGTGCCCAGGACCACCGCAATTAAAGCAGATCATATCCTTGTACCTAGGATCTAGAGGCTGCTCTTTTTCCACTTCATTAACCTGAGACGATTGAACTTGGGAGGAGGTGGCGGTGGATCCAGTGGATCTAGTTGATCGTTGAGGAGGGACAGGATCTTTACCGGGAACAAACGTTTGCTTAGAACCACCAGCACCCAAAACGGGTTTCTGCACCGCTCCCTTGGCTGGACCAGCAACACCAGAAGGGTTAGCACCACGACGGTCAGCCATCTTCGCACCTTGTTTGACCACTTCAGCAAAAGAAAGGGATCCGGGGCCAATCCCTTCCCGGATGAGCTTGATGGTTTTTGGAGTGGGATCAAAAGCACGAAGGGTGGCCGGATAGCAATCAGAGGCTAGGAAAGACCTATTCTCCATGAGATCTTTCCGGATCCAACAGAGGAATCCGGCGGGTTTACCAGTTTTGTGAGATGAAGGGGGTGTGCTATGGAGGCGCCGGGAGGGGGGGGGGAGGGCTGGCCGAAGTGTTCTTCTATTTCTAGGGCTTCGTCAGAGGACAAAAATGCTTATCTATAACCCGTCTTCTCTTTAACAATACGCCCTCGAAAAGAAGGACCAGCAGTACGTGTGGGGGCAGGAATATCAGATCGCAAAAAGCAATTATCCACACCAATAGCGGCAGCCCGCTGCTTGTTGGCCGGCGGCGAGCCCACCGCGGCACTCGACCTCTTCGTGTGAGACCTTGCTGCAGAGGCAGCAACCACTCGACCTTCAACCTTATCAGACCCCCCATCAAAGTGGGCAACACTTGAACGGATTTTGTGCAGTCTCTCGCGAAATGCAAGCAAACGGGAACGAAAAGTAGGAGGGAGATGTATAGGGGGCAACTCGAAATCACCTGACCAAGGAGGGGCTTCAATGGCGTGCCGCCGCTGTTAGACCTTTCAGCCTGAGCATTGATAGATGTGGATGACACTAGGAGAGTTGGGACAATTTTCGTTGGTTTATTTCTCACACAATGCCATGCCAACCCGAGGGGTTGGGGATACATATTTATAGGCTGCTAGCCAGCCAAGGCATATGCTAAGATGCTGCCAAGATGCCAGTCTAAGATGCTAGTCTAAGATGCTAACTGACAGTCCTTGATGGTCAAGAACAGAGCTCTATCCTAACAGCCAGTCCTTGATGGTCCATGACTTTATCCTCCTAACTGCCACAAGGACCATGTGCTGCAGCCCCACAAGGACCCTAGTACACAGACTTATCCATCATTCTCCCCCTAAGTCTTGTACGTCGTCTTGTGGGAGAGTTAAATCATCCCAATCCTGGAGCAAAGTTCGAGGAACTTGACCCTCCCAAGGGGCTTGGTGAGCAGGTCTGCGAGCTGATCCTTGGTGTTGATGTAGCTCGCCTCGATGCTCCCTTCTTCCACACAGCTGCGGATGAAGTGATACCTCAGTCGGATGTGCTTGCTCCGTTCGTGGAACACGGGGTTCTTTGCCAGGGCCAGGGCGGACTTGCTGTCCACCAGGAGCTGCACCGTTCTGGTGTCTTGAACGAGAAGATCACCAAGCAGTCGAGCAAGCCAGAGCGCCTGAGTACAGGCGGTGGAGGCCGCTGTGTACTCAGCCTCACAGCTGGACAGGGCCACCACCTGCTGCTTGACTGATTGCCAGCTCACGAGACACTTGCCGAGGAAGAGGAGGATCCCGCTTGTGCTCTTGCTGGTGTCGATGTCGCCGGCGTGGTCGCTGTCGCTGTACCCGACGAAGTGTGCCGCCCCAGGACACCTAGGGTAGTGGAGGCCGTGGTCGAGGGTCCCTGCTATGTAGCGGACGTTCCTCTTCACTGCTTGCTGGTGTTCCGACGTTGGTCGCTTCATGAACCGACTGACATAGCCGACGGAGAATGCCAAGTCCGGCCGTGTGTGAGTGAGGTAGCGAAGGCTCCCCACAAGGCGTCGGTACTGCGTAGCATCCACTTCCTCCGTCGTGCTGTCGCGGCTTAGTTTCAGCCTCTCCTCCATCGGAGTGAGAGCTGGATGGCAGTCGGTGAGCCCAGCTAGCTCAACGATGCGCTTGGCGTAGGCGGACTGTCGAAGCGCGATCCCGGAGTGGTCCTGGTGCACCTCAATCCCTAGATAGAAGGAGAGGAGCCCCAGGTCACTCATCTGGAACGTGGCCTTCATGTCTTCCTTGAACGCCGCCACCTCTGCACCTTTGGTGCCGGTGATCACCAGGTCGTCAACGTAGACGCCCACCAGCAGGGCATTTCCTCCACTCCCCCGTCGGTAGACGGCAGCCTCATGCGGGCTCTGCTCGAAACCCATCTTCTTCAGCGTGGAGTCCAGCTTGGCGTTCCACGCCCTGGGTGCCTGCCGCAGGCCATAGAGAGCCTTGCGCAGGCGGAGCACCTTGCCCTCCTGGCCGGGAATCGTAAACCCAGGTGGCTGATGCACGTAGACTTCCTCCTTCAAGTCGCCGTTGAGGAATGCCGACTTAACGTCCATGTGGTGGACACGCCAGCCCTCCTGGGCAGCCAGCGCAAGGAGAAGTCGCACGGACTCCATTCGTGCCACGGGAGCGAAGGCGTTGTCGAAGTCGACTCCTTCCTGCTGCAAGAAGCCTCGGGCCACCAGGCGAGCCTTGTGCTTGATGATGGCGCCGGCTCCATCCCTCTTCAGCTTGAACACCCACTTAAGGGTGATTGCGCGATAACCACGGGGGAGGTCAGCGAGCTCCCAGGTGCGGTTTTGCTCGACCGCATCCATCTCCAACTGCATCGCGGCGCGCCATGCCACATCTCTCTCGGCCTCTGCAAAGGACCGTGGTTCGCCGTCCTCACACGCGAGTTGTAGCTGCGCCTCCAGGTCACGTGGCATCAGTCCCGGCACCGGCTGGTCGCCGAGTAGATCATCCATCGTGCGATACCGTAGCTGTTCGCCTCCATACCATGCGTCGACCCGCTCCTCGTCGTGAGTGAGCGGGGAAGCGAACTTCATCGGGTTGTGCTCTGCGTGAGCTGGTGCTGATGAAGACGAGCTCGGAGTGGCGACCGCCGGGGCTGGAGTATGCGGCGTCGCCGGTTGTGGTGTCGTCGGTGTAGCAGGCGCCGGAGTCGATGTAGTTTTGGGGGTCGGGGTAGACGTGCCCGGTGAAGAGGAGCTGCTTGCTCCCCCAGCTTCCTTGAAGTGAGCGTACTCGACAATGAAGTCGTCATACGTCGGCGTCGAGCCGTCGTCCACCGCCTTGTCCCATTGCCACCCTCGCCCTTCGTTGAACACGACGTCTCGCGCTGTGCGCACACGTTGTGTCTTTGGGTCGAGGATGCGGTAGGCCTTTGAGCCCTCCGCGTAGCCGATGAAGACTCCCGGAGTGCTCCTGTCGTCGAGCTTGCCGATGTGGCCGAGCTCCTTGGCGAACGCAAGGCAGCCAAAGACCCGCAAATGAGAGACCGCCGGCTTCCGCCCATGCCAGGCCTCGTACGGAGTTCTGCCGTCGAGTGCCTTAGTAGGAGAGCGGTTGAGGATGTAGACGGCCGTTAGCACCGCCTCTCCCCAGAAGACAGCCGGCATCCCTCTCTGCTTGAGGAGAGCCCGAGCCATCCCCACAACCGTCTGGTTGCGCCGCTCGACGACGCTGTTTTGCTGCGGGCTGTACGGCGCGGAGTAGTGGCGCTGGATGCCCTCATCGGCGCAGTACGACGCGAATTCAGCCGCCGTGAACTCGCCGCCGTTGTCAGTGCGCAACACGCGCAATTTGCGGCCGCTCTCCGCCTCCACACCAACCTGCGCGCGCCTGATGGCGTCCGCCGCTTCTCCCTTACTGCCGAGGATCATCACCCACATGTAGTGGGAGAGATCCTCGACGAGCAGCAGGAAGTAGCGTCGACCTCCTGGTGTGGCTGGCGTCATCGGGCCGCACAGGTCTCCGTGCACGAGCTCCAGCTTCTCCTTAGCCCGAAAAATCGCCTGTTGGGGAAAGGGGAGTCGTCTCTGCTTTGTCAGTACGCAGATGTCGTAGAACTGCTCCACATGGTCGAGGCATGGCAGGCCTCGCACCATCTCCTTGGCACTTAGACGCTTCAGGGCCTCAAAGTGAAGGTGCCCAAAGCGCTCATGCCACCGCCACACCTCGTTGTCTCGACGGACAGCGAGACAGACCGGTTCTGCCACCTGCACATCAAGGACGTAGAGTCGATTTTCACCTCTGGGCACCTTGGCGAGAAGGCGACGCTGGCGATCCCAGATGCGTAGGACCCCATGCTCAATCAGCACGCGTGAGCCGTTCTCATCCAGCTGTCCCAAGCTGATGATGGAATTCCTTAGCGCGGGGATGTATTAGACACCGGTGAGCAGCCGGTGCTCTCCCATCTTGGTGGTGAAGATGACGGAGCCGACGCCCTTTATCTCCACAGCGGAGGCATCCCCGAACTTGACGGAGCCTCGCGCATCGGAGTCGAGCTCGGCGAAGAATTCCCTTCGACCGGTCATGTGGTGGGTGGCGCCGGTGTCGAGGCACCACCCCGTAGCCTTGTCCTTCTCGGAGCCATCGCCGAGAAGAGCGTGTGCTTTTGGCTCATCGAGGTGGATGAAAGCCTTTGCGACTGGAGTCGCCGAGGGTAGCTCAATGCTTGCATGCGCCATGAACAGCGCAGTCTCCTCCTTCGCCTGTGCGACGTGAGCCTGGCCTTGTCGTGGTTGCCGACACTCATTGGCCCAATGGCCAAACCGGCCACAGTTGTGGCAACTGTTGTCTTGTGCCGGCTTGGGCTTGCCAGCGGCGCCGTCCTTGGCGCCTTCGCGGGCGTCACCTTCGGCACGTCCTTGTGCCCTGCCCGGGGGGCCTCTTCGCGCCTTACGCTGCTTGCCACGCTTGCGGCCGCCCGTCGAGGAGGAAGGCTCCCCCTTCTTCCTGTCACCAAGGCTGGGATCCCACTGCTCCCGAGTTAGGAGTAGCTTCCCGCCGGTGGTGACGGGCCCCGAGGGGGGCTGTGGCTCGTCGGTGTCGACGACCTTGAGTCGACCTATCGCCTCCTCGATCGTCATTGTGAAGAGGTCCAGCAACGACTCGATCGAGCGAGCCATCTGCTTGTACTTCTCGGGAATGCACCTAAAAAGCTTCTCGACAGCTCTCTCCTCGGTGTAGGTGGCATCGCCAAACTTCACCATCTTCTGCAGCAGAGTGTTGAGACGGAGAGCAAAGTCATCAACGTCCTCACCTGGCTTGAAGCCCAGGTTCTCCCACTCCTTACGAAGTGCCTGCAAGGTGGACTTGCGAGCACGGTCGCTGCCGATGCGTGCTGCGGCGATGGCGTCCCAAGCCTCCTTGCCAATCCGCTTGTTGGAAAGCGAGAACTGCATCTCGGGCGGGACTGCGGCGATGAGGGCGTCCAGTGCCCGTCGATCCTCTAGGTGGTCGACGTTGCTGTCCTGGACTGCCTCCCACATGCGCCGCACCTGGAGCCTGACCTTCATGATCCCGGCCCACTCGACGTAGTTGGTTTTAGTGAGGGTAGGCCACCCAACACTGGAACCAACATCCCTGACCACAGTCCGGACCTCGTAGAGGCCGCGGTCCTGGTCGTTGCAGCCGTCGTCGCGGTGCGCGCCTCCACCTGGAGCGCGGGCGTGCTCGGCTGCCCACTGCGCCGTCCGCTCTTGCGCCACTTTGGCGCGATCTGCGTCGGCGCCGTCGTCCGCAGGCGTGGAGCTGCTGGAGCTGCCGGGGCTGCCGCGGAGTGCCTTGGCATCCGCCGTAGCCTCACGGGCTGCTTCTGCTGCTGCTGCTTCTTCTACCTCCGCCCTGGCTGCTTCTACCTCCGCCCTGGCTGCTGCCAGCTCCGCTGCAGCCAGCCTCGACACTCTTGCCGCCGCAACAGCCGCTGCTACAGCCGCTCGCTCACGCTCCTCTGCCACGGCGCGCTCGGCCTCTTGCCGGCGCCGCATGCTCGAGGTAGCCGTGTGCTGAGAGCGACTTGCGGACATGGCTCGCTGCAGGGGGGCTGTTGCGTGAAGAGGAGGCTGATGAAGACGAGCTGCTGCTCGACAGTCCGGAGGGAGGAAGGTAACCAGAGGCAGACGGAGCAGCTGCTGCTACCGACTTGGGCTGCTCACAGGAAATGCTCAGGGTGCAGGTTAACTTGGCTCTGATACCACTTGTTAGACCTTTCAGCCTGAGCATTGATAGATGTGGATGACACTAGGAGAGTTGGGACAATTTTCGTTGGTTTATTTCTCACACAATGCCATGCCAACCCGAGGGGTTGGGGATACATATTTATAGGCTGCTAGCCAACCAAGGCATATGCTAAGATGCTGCCAAGATGCCAGTCTAAGATGCTAGTCTAAGATGCTAACTGACAGTCCTTGATGGTCAAGAACAGAGCTCTATCCTAACAGCCAGTCCTTGATGGTCCAGGACTTTATCCTCCTAACTGCCACAAGGACCATGTGCTGCAGCCCCACAAGGACCCTAGTACACAGACTTATCCATCAGCCGCACCCGCGCTTGCTTGGGAGGAATCAGATCTGATGAACCTGAGGCAGCACCCCTGGCGGCAGCTCCTCCGGTGGTATGCTGGCCAGCGCATCCACCCGTGGCGGCCTGATGTTGAGCCGCGAGGGATTCGCCGTCCGGAAGGGCGCCCACCGAGCCGCCTATATTATTATTATTATTATTATTATTACTATTACTATTCTCATCAATATATATATGACAGAGAATGCGAAAGAACTTGTTGAAGTTGGTGCGCGTAAAGGAATTTGCTCCAGAAGCACAGTTCCAAGATCCCTATGCCTCATTCATCCTTCCAAACGTGATTTGCAGGTATTGCAACTTTGAACCAAACCGCTTTTGTTTCCCCTTGATGTTGTTATGTTAGCGTCACCCTGTCTCTTACAAATAGAGTGATGTTGGCAGCTATTGCAACGATTGCCGGGACCTTGACCTCTGCCGCGACTCGACGCTGCAAGGCCACGAGTGGAGGTGCGCGGTGCCGCAGTGCGGGCAGCCGTACCACCGGGAGGAGATGGAGAACGCGCTGCTGCAGATTGTGCGGCAGCGAGAGAGGCTGTACCACCTGCAGGACCTGGTGTGCGTCCGGTGCAGGCAGGTGAAGGCGGCCCATGTGTCAGAGCAGTGCAACTGTGGAGGGTCGTTCCGGTGCAAGGAGGAGGCGCCGCAGTTCCTTGGCAAGATGCGGGTCTTCCTGAACGTCGCGGTGAGCCAGAAGTTCGAGCTGCTCCAGGATTGCGTCCGATGGATCCTGGAGGTCAGGTGATGCCTGCCGTAGTTCTTCAGTTGACACCTAGTGTAGCATAGTGAATTAGTTACAGTAACTTTTTGTTTGAAGCAACCAACTTGCAGCCGCAAAGAATGTATTTATTACATGAATAACTGTCGGGACAACTAAAATAACTGTTGGCACACTACATCCATGTCGTATAATGAGAAGCATGTCTGTCTGTTTGACATAATTTATATTCCTTAGTACAAAGTTGAGTCATCTATTTTAAAACGGAGGGAGTAGTTTGGTGCCATGAACTGCTTCTGACTTATCAGTGAAGCAAAGCCTACAACAAGGGGTAGAAGTAGGGCCCACCACGCGCGGTGAGATTTCTCCATGAGAAATGCTTGACATGCTCATCGACTAAGAGCCTACACTGCAGAGCAGCGATGGACTGATCTTCCTACAAGCTACAAGCCGGCGACGAAGAGAGAAGAGAACCAGATGACGAGGTCGTCGCTGAGCTGGTGCTCATCTGCCACGCCGCCGACGTGCAGGCGGCAGAGCGGGCACGTCCGGCGGCACAGCGCCAACCACCTGTTGACGCATTGCCGGTGGAAGGCGTGGCCGCACGGCAGCCTCCGTATGTCCTCCCCGTCGCGGAACCTCGATATGCACACGCAGCAGCCGCCGAGTGCACCACGACCACGCCGCCGGAGCTGGAGCCGGAGAGGGCAGCAGAGAGGAGCGCCACCACGTGCCCCATCGTCGTCACCATCTATCTATCTATCTGAATCAAAATCGCGATGCAGATTACATATAAATGTATGTGCGTGTGCCAAGATTTGCTGCGAGTGGATCAGCATCCAAGATGGACTGCGATGGCTTTTATATAAGGCGAGTGTGTGTGTGTGGAATCATTTTTATTTTCTCTGGATGTTGCATGGAATGATTAGCAAAGGGGGTGATGGAAAAGGCGCACCTAGAAACCCCAGTGCCGTTTCCCTTTCCGTGGACACAAAGCTTGTGCGACGCGAAAGCTAACTAATTGAGCGGCAACGTCGATCATTCGTGTATGTCAGTCTGACCAACCACAAGGTTTCATGAGGTATACTACCTCGTAGGTGCAGCCTTTCTTCTTTTCTTGTTTGCGGGGTATACCTAGGTTGATAGGTAGATCGATCAAAAAGCAACCTGAGTAACCTCAAGAACTACACCATGTACGTAGAATTTTAATACTCCTACAGTAATGTTTTTTCCTAAAAATATATGTTTAGTTAGGGCCTGTATGGGTTCGTCGGCTGCAGCCAACCATATGTGTCGGTCGGCCGAGCTATGCTGCCTGCCTGTTGCTTCATCCGCACAAAAGCAGGGGGGCTTCTCCCATGGCTAAGCAACCCAGGTAACCTGCAAGGGATGGGATTAACCGCAGGAAATGAGTGAGTGATCAGTGGTTAGGTACACTGACTGGGGCTGGAGGCGGAATGTGGGCGAAGGTGAGCGGTCACTCATCATAGCTCTGCCCATAACGTGTCACATCACTCATGTACCAATGGATCATTCTAAGTTTCATGTAACTAGATGACTCGTTGCGCCAATGGCGCAAAGGGCGACAGCAAACCAAGTATTATGAGAGTGGTAATAGGAAAATTCAGACACGGGTCAAAATAATAAATACTTATGTGGTACATATGCATTATATTTTGTTCATGATTACTGTTTCTCCTGGAACACTCTATGCTCAATGATAGTGCTATATCCCTTGAGTGGAAGGTGGATGCTGCCAGGTACGACATGCCTCTTCTTTGCTTAGCATATTTGTTGTTGCTGGTGAGTACTCGATGTTTGAAACAGAGAAAGTAGTAAAAACAGATAATTATAAATAAGGGTGGCATTATGCATATTAATAGATCGATGAGGAACAACAACAGAGGTTATATAGGTAAAAGCTTAGGTGGTAGCTGTTCAAAAGCAACAGATAGGATCGTCGAAAAACAGAGGAAGGTTTCATCCTATTACAGAGCTTGATTAGTAGTCCTTAGAATGCTACTCCCTCCGTTCGGAATTACTTGTCTCGAAAATGGATGTATCTAGAACTAAAATACGTCTAGATACATCCATTTCTGCGACAAGTAATTTCGAACGGAGGGAGTAGATGATATTTAAATACGACTTCCATTGCTGTCGATGCTTCATATAAAGGCAATGGACAATGAGAACCGGGCGCTGCTTTGTGCTGACCTTGAAACGAAAGGCACAAATGTCTCCTTCATGGATTTTTGCAAGGCGGCGGAACTCAGACCAGTTGGTTGTTACGGTGGCTCTCTTGTTGGTTCCTAGCATGATGCGACAATTGGCGTGTAGATCACTGTTTGCAAGCCTGAGTGGCTCCGGCGGTGATCACAATACGTAAATAAGCTAACTCATTCCGCTTTTGCGCTATCAGCACGTGGTTATGTAACAACAATAATAATTGGTGCAAAAAGAGTAAATACTCTTTTGATTAGTATCATGGATATAGTTCAGTAAACAGAAATTGCAAACAAGGTATAACATGCGTAAATATGCAATTTAATTTACATGGTAGAAGAGGGCCCTCTCTGCCATTTAACTGAAAACAGCTTATGTTTAATTATGATTTCAGTTTAGCTTGGCTTAAACTCCTCCCAGTTGACTCATTCAATATTCAGCATGGGTGATCAAAAGGACTAAATTAAATTAGACTCTACATTGGAAACACGTGCATCACCCGTACATGGTAGAAAATGTCCTCTTTGTCATTTAACTAAAATTAGATTATGTCGACTTGTGGTTTCACCGTTTCAGTTCAAATAGCATACTCCTCGTAGGAGATCAAAATTGAATGGAACTCTATATTGGAAAAACATCAATACAAGAAAGCCCGTCTAGAGCAAGTACACAAAGAAAGTATTTCCAATTTAGTACTTAGAACTTCCTTAATATAATTTATACTCAAAGAAGAAGGTGCCATTAATAGTTCAATGTGCAACAAAGAAATGTAATGATGTCATGAATAATGTAGTTTTCTGTATGTATACAGAAGTAAGAAATTCAGATTCATACCTTCTAGTGTTTTGTCAGCACGGTTGGCTCCTCGAGCAAAAGAAATGGATAACAGACAGGATAAGAGAGGAACTTGTGCTTCTCGCAGCATAATATAGCATTATTCTGGAAGCTTTGTCAGCATTCTTTGTAGCGGCAGTAAGCGTACAAACTTGGCGCCAAACATAAGACATGCACACCTATGCACAAAAGTTAAAGGGGTGTTAAACACTTTCAACACTTTATCTATAACAAATATGAACATCAATCTCACCAAACTGGCGGACAACTGATCAGTTGGACATACCAGGGTGTGACCACCAGAAAGAGCATCAATGTCCTTGTCACCCAATCCTATCTGGGTGGAGAACACCTAACTGAGGTGGTCAGATCCTGATACAACAGTAAGTTCATCATGTCAGCCTAGTAATATCCAATGTACACACCATAAAATCCACAGAATAAAATACAGACAAGCATGCTCCGTTAAACCGTGCCTATAGAAGCATCGCAAATAAGGGAATGGTCTAGCATTCATAGGGCGCATCACATAGACCGAGACAGAATTTAAGAATTTTGTAGGTACACCCAAACTTAGAGAATCATGCAAGTTATGGAATTAGATTTGGAATATCAAAACAAATCAAATAATTACTCAATAAGTTTAATTGTGTTCTCTCAAAAACTATGCCAACTACAACATGGTTACATAATTAACACTTGACACCACTATGAATTGCGAATGCCTAAACGATGATATGCTAACACCTTCTACAAGCGTTCTGTCACTTAGTTGGTGCCAAAAATAACAACACAATCAGCCATGTTTATCAAATAGAAGCTATGTGGCTGTGTTGATATAAAAGACGCTGCACAATAGTACCTTGGGTGGCGTCAGGAAGACAGCCTTTCTGGAGGAGGCTCGGGCTTGTCCTGCAAACAAACCATTATAAACATCGGCAACAAACCGTGCGCGCGCGCGCGCGCGCACACACACACACACACACACAGGGAAATAAAATTGCTGTTCTTCAGTTATTTCCATGTAAACAGATTTTAGACAGCAATGTGAGAATATGAGGACATACATGTTCTAACTCAATCACAAACAACAGTACAGGAAACATAAACATTCATGTAGCTACCCTGTTAAGTATTATTCCCAGTCAGCAGCTATCCCATAGTAGATAGAAAGGCGAACAACAAGGAACACATGTATGAACATAAACAGTGACCTACAGTCTTATGTAGGGGCATCAATAAACTACACAACATTCCTGGAGAAAAGAGAGGATGCAAGAAAATACTTACAAATGTATGGCAAATGCATTGACTCAATAATCAGATAATATACTTCTTATTGTCTGTTTTGCTTATAATAACAAAGCCAAAACCATCTGCTCTTTCAAACATCTCTTTTACAAATCAGACAAGAGCACGTACCATCAAGAACCGCCTGGAACAACATAGTGAAGCAAGAAACAACAGTGGTGCCAAAAACATACTTTACTTTTGTAAGTGCGAACTTCTACTTCCATCCGGCGACCATATTACGCGGCTACCTTCTGCAAGGATTTGAAGAAAAAAGTTACCCCAATTGCAGAAATAAGTCAAGAAATTTGGGCAATCAATTTCTGTGAGATAAAAAATGCAAGATAACTGATGTGAGATGCCGCAGAGAACAACCGCCTAATTAGTTGGGTCAGAATCTTGCACCACTCGATCAGCTCGGCATTATAGTTGCAACCACCCATAAGAACCATGAATGGTTCACCCTAAAGAGAAGTATACATCAGAATTGAGAGGGAATCACCTGATGCAGTGTGATATGAGGCTTTTGAACTTGGTCGTCATGTTGCCGCTGCGCTGGAAACCCCACTGAAGAGATTCAGGCAGAAGCACCTAGTTGAGAGAGAGAGGCAAGGTAGATGAAGAGATAGATGGAAAGAGAGATGGGGGAGGATGAGCATACCTGCGGCATTCATGAACTCTGCAGATACAAACGCTGGCCGCTGTTGCTGTCCTCGCAAGAATCTGATGGACACCCAAACCCTAGGTGCAAAATAAAAATTAATTTAGGGAGGAAGAAATCAAAAGGAGGATCTTACAGTGTGAAAAAACATCTTATTAAGTTACAGAAGAAGTACATCACATGCCTCTGAAAGCAGAATACCCTGTTAACAAGTCACCAATTTTCTTTGCACAACTCCGTGTTCCTCCTAAACTTAGTCAATTACACTCTGCTCGATAGTCATAATTTTATGACAAGAATTGCCACTGTGCTCTATCCAAACTGCTAGACAAACCAGGTCGCTGATAGAAGGAAATATACACTGCAACACTCCAAACTGATGCTCCAGTTGGCAAAAATCAAGGAACACACACAGTTATTTCTTATTTTCATTGTAAGGATGTCCACGTATTCCTTCAAAGTTAACAGAATGCACCGTGAAAATAATATTTTAATACCCAGCCAATGGTAGCAGTTTGTCAAGCCCATTTAGTCACAGGTTCATACATACTAATCAGGGTTATTTCTACAGGTAGAAATTATCGCAGCCAATATGCTAGCTGGCAAACAGCACAAATTTTAAGGTAGAATTACCAGCTACTATATTATATCCAACAAGGATGCCATACCAGACGCTAAATATGGGGAAAATAGTAGCTCGACCAGCGGTGCTAAATCATCAATACATAACAAGCTAAAGTATTAAATCTCGCCAACATCAGCAGGCTAGTTGGCAATATCCCACTTCATAGCGTGTGGATGTGGAAAAACTCAATCTGATAAACATGTGTAAAGCAAATGAACTGACCTTGATGTTAGCACACAATTCCTCCATCTGATTGTCTGACTGCCAAAGAGGACAAGAAACAGAGTAAACAGGCCTGTTGAAACCTTGAAAGGAACAAAGAAGTCCAGAGCATGGGCAGCTTACTTGCTTATCATCCGATACAAGGTTTTTCGACACCATCTTCTCTTTGAACTTCCGGATGTTTGCTGCACAATTGCACAAAAGTTTAGATGTTAGAGTTGATTGCAAATGATAAGAATTCTACTGGGTGCCAGATTCATCTTGTAAACTGAAAACAGAATGTGTCCTGAGCTTACTGCCGAGCTCGTCGTATGCATCGTCCGACATGGTGTACTTATCAACGAACGAGGTGTCCTCCAGCCACCCGCCGGAGGTCACCGACGAGGGGTCGAGGTCGATGACGTGCAGCCGGTACCTGCAGAGCAATCCACTTTCAGTCCAACAACAGCAGCAGCCAGTAGGTAGCAAGAGGAGATGCGGGCGGCGGACGGACGAACCGACGTAGGGGGAGTAGGCGGCGAGGGGTGCGGCGTCGCGACCGAGGTCAGCGACCCTGGCGCCGGCCTTGTCGCGGAGCTCGAGCCGCATGGAGCCCACGGCCGTGCCCATCTTCTTCCACAGCTTCTCCTTGAGCGCCTCCATTGTCGTCTGCGAGCACAGCGAACCCACCCACCCCCGGCCGCCATTAGAGGTGAGATCCACGCTGGAGACAAGCAAGCGAGATGGGTTGGGTTGGTGGGCGTACCTGCTGCGAGACGCGGATGTCGGAGCGCGGAGGAGGGCGAGCCGATCAGGGCCGGTCTGCTTCTTCCCCTGTCGCCGGCCGCCTCCCTTTCCCTCCACCCACCTGTCGACGGAAGCGAGCGAGGCGGGGTTCGAGGGGAGGGGATTGTGCGTGTGCCACGGCTCGGGGGGAGCGGGGGAGATGCGGGCCGGCTCGCTCCTCGCTGCTTCTCGCTGTTTTCTTTTTCTGCTCGCTCGCCCTATTCATAGCAGACACGTGGATGCAATTCATAGCAGACACGTGGATGCAGCGGTGGTGCCTAGCACCCCGCTCATCCTTTATATGTTCAATCTCATCACTTGTGTGCTAGTACTTTCTCCGTTTAAATGTATAAGTTATATTATTAGGAAGAACAACGCGACCTAGGTGACTGAAGATTGGACGAGGATAAGCATCTCAACCAGGAAACTTCCAATCGCAGGGCTGTTTTAAACGGAAGAAAAATCATCATTGTTTTAAACTCCCTCGGTGTTAGTTCAAAACTGTGACATATTAATATCAAAGATCTACCAATTACATCAACGACACAACATCAAGGCCTAGTCGAAATAACAATAATGCATACCTCCAAAAAAGTGAAAATAAGAAGAAAGAAAGGCAAAGATAGTTGACACAGCCGACGACTTGCAACATACCAGCATCAATGTCGTCCACCGTATTTGATAGCACATGAGTTACGAGAGGACCAATTTAGCATGCTCCCTCTTACCCTCTCTTTTCATGTAGGAGTTAATATCATTTGTAATCAATTGTAAAAAAGAGTGTTAACGTGTGATTTTGATCCTTAGATCATGAGAGTATCGTAGTCACTTCTTACCGTATGGTGGACTTTGGGGTTGGTCAAACGTCACTTGTAACACGATGATCATAACGACAACTTACATGCTCATCGAAAATTTTAACAAGGGACTAGATAGCTCGAGAGTGAGATTTGCTCCTCCGATGATGGAGAGATATTCTTAGGACCCTTTCAGTGTGACGACATCCATCATCATCTGGCCAGATGATGAGGACATGACTACCTTGGATACGACCAAAAATATTGCATACATGCATATTTGTCAGGTGATTTCTAGTGCAAACTATTCAATAATCTATTTATGTTATCTAGAACAAAAATACTTCACACACTTTTGTGTTTTGTCTAATTGCAGGTGTATGTGACATTTGTACAATCCACATATGAAGATAAGGGAAAATGAGAAGTTTAGCTTCTATTCAAAAAGTTCTCTCACATCACTTTTGGGCCAAGAGAAGATAGAGTCCAAGTCTCTCATGTTCTGGATTCAGATTCGGACTGCACAGACAGACTACTAACAAGAGGTGGTGGTGGGTGTCACAAATCCGTCAAGCAAATCTCAAATTCTTACCAGTTCTTACCTAGCAGCAAGAGGTGATCGGCAACCGTCGTAGTCAAAACTCTCAAAGCTTGGATAGAGCGATTACTAGGGAAAATCAAACGCATGACGTAGATGTATGTGGAGCTGAGAAGGCTTATAATATGGTAGCAAAAAGGGTCAGCAATAATTAATTCAGAGACGCAAAGTTAAATAAACGCTCAACGACGGTACTGTGCTGGTCCTAGGCTAGACCGTGCTAGAGACGCGAGCCTAAAACACTAACAAGATCACGACGCTCCACGTAAACAAGGGAAAATCACACTCTGGAACTTTTTTTTCGCTCTGTTTTTTTGGCGCTCCTCTATTTTTTGCGAAAAATCACTATAATGGCGAGTGTTCAAAACTCTTCCCTCGTCAAACTGATAGGATGGGCACGCATTTTTTTGACTTTTTTTCAAAAATCAGGGCAGCAACGACGAAAAAGTGCGACAAAAAATCACTATGATGGCACGTGGCTCAAAAGACTCAGAAAAGCCTAAAAATAGGATAGGGGAAAAAATTTTGCCTGTGAAAATTTTGGCCTAAAAATTGCCCGGGGGTCTCCAGATTTTTTTTTTCAAAATCTACTCAGACAAGGAAACACGAATCGGAAATTAGACAGACCTCGAAAACAAACCTAATATGAAAGGAACTCGGATTGGTGGTGGATATATGGTGGTAGGATATGGCAGCGGTGGTGGTATATAGATACGGATTGGTGGTGGTATATGGATACGGATTTGTGATGGTATATGGAGACGGATCGATGGCGGATAAGCGGTGGTGGTAGATGGCAGGGGCGATGATGATGGTGCGGCGGCGGCATGACAACTTATGACCAGAACTCGAAACTCCAAAAGACTAGACTCTAAGACCAGCTACTAGACACGACGATGCAACCGCAAATTCAAACAAAGCAAAATACTGAAAAGACTATGCAAAGGCTCAGATTGGTTTGGATATGATGAACTAATCCTAATTATTTGTTTGGCTTTTTTTTCGTGGACTGTAGGTATGAAGAACACACTCGATCTAAACTACGAAAAACTGCAAAATCTCACTGAGCAACCTGGAAATCTGATACCACTTGATAGGGACGAAGGCGTCCCGATGTTTCGATGAGATAGATATCGTTTTCTGTGGGAGTCGACTTTGATGATCCGACTACGAACGTGCGAAGACGTTGCACCTTAGCAATCGCTAAACCAACTTCCGAGGGTTATTGCCCATGCCGGAGCACGATCAACCTGACCACGAGGGTCTATTTCCTGCGAGCAAACGAAGAACAAGCAAGAAACTGAGATTGCAATCTGGATATTGCGAATAAAAGATGAAATCTTTATTGATCAAGGTGGGGTTCTGTGACGTCTTGGTCTGGTCGTTGGACACAAACGAAGTACGCGAAGTTGCAGCTATGGAGAACTTTTAATCTAAACAAAACCCAAAGTCTAAACGACGCCCTAAGGGCTGTATATATGGAGGAAGAGGGGGGAATTTCATGGCTCCTGGAGGAGGGGTCCGAAACCAACCCTAACTCTTGTTTCCCCACACATACAAACTCTAAAAACAACCTATACTTAAGTATTTCGAAAATACATGGGTCTGGCGCAATAATAAGGTGACGCAACACCTAAAATAGCCTCTAGACGAAATTTATGAAGTGGCATCTTGTATATTTCGTCCAAGGCTTCATGCACTCCTTATGGCGGCTTCAAAGTCCTGAAATCATCACTTGTAACTCCGTTCTTGATCCCCTTGCGTATGCCATCATCTCCATGCTTGAACTTGCTCCAAGGTTCATCTTTCTTGTCCAAACTAGGCCCTTCATTTGTAAGCAAAACAAATGTATCCAATTTAGGCAACATCATATTCTCATGAACATTAGAATCGTTACCAAGAAACGAAAGTACCTGATAATTCAATTGGCGTGCGCGAGCTCTAGTAATTGGTCCAGTATGTATAACAGCAGGGGCTGTGGGTGTAACAATGGTATTGATGTCCTCATCAGATCTTTTCCATTATTTCCTTTATTCTGATTAAAACAAAAAAGGTAGAGAAGAAAAAACTCAAACTAATATTTATTATATAACCCTCAATCAATTACATAGATAGATAGATCACGAAACTAGCACTCGAAAATAGATCATGCTAAACTTTTATTCTACTAAATCATGAAGCAACTAAAGATCGAACTAAGATAGGTAAAGGTAATAAAAGTGATGGTGATACACTCGAGATGCTTGACAAAAGATGAACACTGAGATACGGTTAAATCACACAATAGCAGGTTCAAACAAGCATGGCAAAAGTGCAAAAGATATCAGGTTCACAGACTTAGTGAAAATAACATGGCAGGATTTAACATCAGGAAGCAATGTTTAGAGCAAGATAACAACATGCTACAGGAATATATCATGGCAAAGCAAGGTATGTCATGAAACTACACAAAGCATATAATAAAAGTCCCTTACTGACTATAAGCCAAAAGGGATAAGAAGATACAATGGCAACCATGTGAACATAGTAAGTTTCATTAACAGATTCAGACTTAGCAGAAAACTGGAACATGGCAAAACAGAATTACGTAGACATGTTTGCGAGCTCGATGCACTCTCCACAAGGCATTGAATGACAAACTAAGCATACACCCAGCAAGTAGACATGATGAATAAGCTAACCATGGCAAGACCACTCTCATAGCATGCATGGAACAACTACAACAACCTCAGCAAAATTGATTAACACGTAAACAATCTGCCAGGAACATTTTATAGCAAACGTAGAGCAAGATTGAGTCATGCTAGGGTGCTCCATAATTGCCAACAAAGACATGGATGGATAGAGCATAACAATATCTTAAAAACATCCTTACTGAACATGCTCAAAAGAGGCATGGATCACTCTGTAGCAACAAGAATACATGGCATAAAAATATCATCAGGGAAATGACTTAGAAGATGTCCCTAAAATCAGCAACATCACGAGAGCTACTTTGCATGCTTGTGCTAGTCACCACATTGATCACAAAAATACATGGCATACACCCCTATAAAGATGGCATGGCATACAACAAAACACATGTATGTCTCAATATCATAGGAGGCACACATTAAACATGGAAAAAATGACAAATGTCCATAATCTGATAAGAATCTGAAACTAACATTACATAGCACTCTTGCAACAACATTTAGGGCATCAAGATGAACTCAAATGAACATGGTGCAATGGAATGAAATGAAGTGCACATCGAGACGAACAATTTGATATGCTACACGCCCAAAACGGAGTTACGAATGCAAAGTTATGATGCGATGAAGTTGCCTAAAATAATTGAAAACTGAGGACTTAGAGAGAGGCAAAAGTCAACCCTAGGGTCTCCCGATCCAGATCTGGGGCGGCACGAACTTCGATGTTCGCCGGAGATGGAGAGTTCGCCGGAGATGGAAGTAGATGGCCGGGGAAGGGGAGCTCCGGGCCGGATCCGGCCAGATCCCGGCAAGATGGAGGCGGGCGCGGCCGCGGAGCCCGGCTGTGGGCGGCGCCGTCTGCGGGGGCGCGGCACGCGGTGACGGCGGCGGTCGGTGATGGCGGGCGGTGGCCGGAGGCGAGGGCTCGCCAGCGTGGAGGAGAAAGGTGGGGCGGCGCGGTTGGTCGGCGGGCGGGCACGGACGGGCCAGGAGGGCCCCGCCTGGGCCCCGGCGGGCCGGCGCACGGCGGCGCGGGGCGGCGGCGAATGGCGCGATGACACGTGGCGACGGCGGGCGGATTTCTGTCTGGCGGCGCCCGGACATGTTCGGCCGCGCGGAGGGGAGAGGGAGCTAGGCTTTGATCCGGAATTTTCGGGGGAGATGTCTATGTATACATAGAAGGAGCTAGGAGGCTCCAAATTGAGCACGGTTTTCGGCCAAGCGATCGTGATCGAACGACCGAGATGATGGAGGGGGTTTAGGTGGGTTTTGGGCCACTTTGGTGAGGTGTTGGGCTGCAACACACACGAGGCCTTTACGGTTCCTCGGTTAACCGTTGGAGTATCAAACGAAGTCCAAACGACATGAAACTTGACAGGCGGTCTACCGGTAGTATACCAAGGCCTCTTGGCAAGTCTTGGTCCAATCCGAGAATGTTTAACACCCGCACACGAAAGGAGGCAAAAGGGGACACCGGAGGACATAGGAGTGCCGGAATGCAAAACGGACAACGGGGAAAATGCTCGGATGCATGAGACGAACACGTATGCAAATGCGATGCACATGATGACATGTTATGAGATGCATGACATGGACAAAAGCAACACAAAGACAAAACCCAACCACGAGGGAATATCATAACTTAGTGTCGAAAATGACAAGAGTTAGAATACAAATATGGCAAGACACATACGGGGCGTTACAACACTCCACCACTACGAAAGGATCTCGTCCCAAGATCTAGGACTGGAAAAACTCTGGGTATTCAGAACGGTGGTGGTCCTCGTGTTCCCAGGTGGCTTCACGGTCGGAATGATGTGACCACTTCACTTTCAGGAATTTGATAGACTTGTTGTGAGTCTTGCGCTCGGTTTCTTCAAGAATAGCAACGGGATGCTCATGATAAGACAGGTCTTCCTGGAGATCAATCTCTTCAAAGTTGATGGTGCGGTCAGGAGTCTTGAAACACTTGCGGAGCTGATACACGTGAAACACGTCGTGCACGTTTGCAAAGTTGGATGGAAGCTCAAGTTGATAGGCGAGATCGCCTCTTTTGCCAATGATCTTGAAAGGACGCACGTATCTAGTGGCAAGCTTCCCTTTGATACCGAAGCGACGAGTACCTTTCATTGGAGAGACGCAGAGGTAGACATGGTCTCCGATCTCGAAAGCCAAGTCACGATGCTTGCTATCATAGTAACTCTTCTGGCGTGATTGCGCGTCTTTGAGATTTTCACGAATGACTTTGCACATTTCTTCAGCCTCTGTGATCAAGTCATTGCCAAGAAGTTGGCGTTCACCAGTCGCTGACCAGTTAAGAGGAGTACGACACTTTCTGCCATAGAGGATCTCGAATGGGGCCTTGCCCGAACTCGCTTGGAAGCTGTTGTTGTAGGAGAACTCGACATATTGAAGACAATCTTCCCACTTCATACTGAAAGAAATGACACATTCCCTGAGCATATCTTCAAGAATTTGATTGACTTGCTCGACTTGGCCACTAGTTTGAGGATGAAAAGCTGTGCTGAAGCGAATGTTAGTGCCCATGGCCTTCTGAAAAGAATCCTAGAACTTAGAAGTGTAGATGCTTCCACGATCTAAAGATATCAACTGCGCAATGCCGTGCAGAGAGACAATCCTGGATGTATATAGCTCTGCCAACTAAGCTGCTATGATAGATTCTTTGATAGAAAGAAAATGAGCCACTTTAGTGAGCTTGTCGATGACAACGAAGATAGCATCATTGCCACGCTTGGACTTGGGGAATCCAGTCACGAAGTCCATCTCAATATGGTCAAACTTCCATTCTGGAATGGCAAGAGGTTGGAGGAGACCAGCTGTCCGTTGGTGTTCTGCTTTCACTCTTTTGCAGACATCACATTCATTCACGAACTGAGCAATCTCGCGCTTCATTCGAGTCCACCAATACGACTGCTTGAGGTCATGATACATCTTTGTACTTCCAGGGTGAATAGAGAGGAGTGAATTGTGATCTTCGTTCATAATGACTTTACAAAGGTCACCTTTAGGAACAACAATGCGATCCTCAAAGAATAAAGTATCCTTGTCATCAAGGCGATAGCACTTGTACTTGGGTTGGCTCTTGGCAATCCCAATCTTCACCTTCTTCACCATAGCATCAAGAAGTTGAGCCTCACGAATCTAATCTTCCAAAGTGGGAGAGACTTGGAGGTTGGCAAGGAATCCTTGAGGAATAACTTGGAGATTAAGTTTGCGGAAAGCTTCACAAAGCTCTGGTTGGTAGGGCTTGAGAATCAAACTGTTGCAGTAAGCCTTCCTGATCAATGCGTCAGCAATTACATTGGCCTTGCCTGGAGTATATTCAATACTCGAATTATACTCTTGAATCATCTCGACCCAACGAGTCTGCCTGAGGTTGAGGTTGGGCTGAGTGAAGATGTACTTGAGACTCCTATGATCAGTGAAGATGTCCACTTTTCTCCCCAACAAGAGATGTCTCCATGTTAAAAGAGCATGGACAACTGCCGCCAACTCGAGGTCATGAGTGGGGTAGTTCTTTTCGTTGGGCTTCAATTGGCGAGAGGTATAGACCACAACTTTCTTCTCTTGCATCAACACTGCACCGAGACCTTGAAGGGAAGCATCACAGAAAACCTCAAACGGTTTGGATTCATCAGGAGGAGTCAGAACTGGAGCTGTGACTAACTTCTCTTTGAGGGTGTTAAAAGCGATGTCACATTCAGGCGACCATACATACTTCACATGCTTCTGGAGAAGGTTGGAAAGAGGCTTCACGATCTTTGAGAAATTCTCAACGAACCTTCGGCAATAGCTTGCGAGTCCAAGGAAGCTGCGGAGTTGCTTCACATTCTGAGGCGGTTCCCAATTCACAATTGTAGACACCTTCTCAGGATTAACAGCTATGCCCTTGGCGGAGATGATATGCCCAAGGTAGAGAACCTCATCGAGCCAAAACTCGCACTTTGAAAACTTTGCATAGAACTGCTGTTCTCTGAGTTTGTCCAACACCAATCTCAAGTGCTTGGCATGATCCTCCTTGTTCTTGGAAAAGACCAAAATGTCATCGAGGTAGACCAAAACGAAGTCATTTGTGTAGGGGTTGAAGATGAAGTTCATCATGCGAGAGAATGTTGGAGGAGCATTGACAAGGCCGAAAGACATGACAGTGTATTCATATGAACCATAGCTTGTTCTGAATGCTGCCTTGGGGATATCTGTAACACCCTCGATGCGGCTATATCTCCCACGTGTCGAAGCACGACTTAGAGGCATAACCGCATTGAAAGCAATGCCGCAAGTGAGGTAATCTTCACACAACCCATGTAATACATAAGGGAAAGAGATACATAGTTGGCTTACAATCGCCACTTCACACAATTACATGAATAAAGCATTACATCAACCAGATACAATCAAGGTCCGACTACGGAACCAAAATAAAAGAAGACTACCCCAAATGCTACACAGATCCCCGATCGACCCCAACTGGGCTCCACTACTGATCGACTAGAACGAAACAACATAAAGGACAAGATCTTCATCGAGCTCCTGCTGAGCTTGTTTGCGTCATCTGCACGGAATCATCGGCACCTGCAAGCTGGGTTTGTAAGTATCTGTGAGTCACGGGGACTCAGCAATCTTGCACCCTCGCGATCAAGACTATTTAAGCTTATGGGTAAGCTAAAGGTAAGAGGTGGAGCTGCAGCAAGCGACTAGCATATATGGTGGCTAACATACGCAAATGAGAGCGAGAAGAGAAGGCAAAGCACGGTCGGTAAAAGTATGATCAAGAAGTGATCCTAAAACAACCTACATCAAGCATAACTCCAACACCGTGTTCACTTCCCGGACTCCACCGGAAAGAGACCATCACGGCAACACACGCGGTTGATGCATTTTAATTAAGGTCAACTTCAGGTTTTCTACAACCGGACGTTAACAAATTTCCATCTGCCCATAACCGCGGGCACGGCTTTCGAAAGTTCAAATCCCTGCAGGGGAGTCCCAACTTAGCCCATGACAAGCTCTCACGGTCAACTAAGGAATAGACCTTCTCCCGAGACGTTCCGATCAGACTCGGTATCCCGGTTCTACAAGACACTTCGACAAGTTAAAACAAATCCAGCAACACCGCCCGAATGTGCCGACAAATCCCGATAGGAGCTGCACATATCTCTTTCTCAGGGCACACTCAGATGAGACTAGCTACGAGTAAAACCAACCCTCAAGTTTCCCCGAGGTGGCCCCGCAGGCAGCTCAGTTCAGACCAACACTCAGAGGAGCACTGGCCCGGGGGGGTTAGAATAAAGATGACCCTTGAGTCTGCAGAACCCAAGGGAAGGTGGTAGGTTGTTAGTGCAAATGGTAAAACCAAGGTTGGGTATTGCTCGAGGAGTTTTATTCAAGGCGAACTGTCAAGGGGTTCCCATTATCACCCAACCGCGTAAGGAACGCAAAATCTGGGAACATAACACCGATATGACGGAAACTAGGGCGGCAAGAGTGGAACAAAACACCAGGCATAAGGCCGAGCCTTCCACCCTTTACCAAGTATATAGATGCATTAATTAAATAAGATGATATTGTGATATCCCAACAAGATATCCATGTTCCAACATGGAACAAGCTTCAATCTTCACCTGCAACTAACAACGCTATAAAAGGGGCTGAGCAAAGTGGTAACATAGCCAAACAACGGTTTGCTAGGACAAGGTGGGTTAGAGGCTTGGTTCAACAATATAGGAGGCATGATAAGCAAGTGGTAGGTATCGCAGCATAGGCATAGCAAAAGAGCGAGCAACTAGCAAGCAAAGATAGAAGTGATTTCGAGGGTATGATCATCTTGCCTGAAATCCCGCAAGGAAGAAAAACGAGTCCCCGAAGAAGACAAATGGACGTAGACGAACGGGTCCTCACAAACGTGACGTTATCGGAACTAACCCGAAGAAGCAACACCGGAAAAGAAGCAAACAACATAGTAAACAACCATCACATAATCATGGCATGATGCACAACCAAGTATGATGCATGTCCGGTTTAATTATGCATGGCATGGCAAAGTGCATAAGCAATCCTACAAATTAAGTGGAGCTCAATATGCATCGGGATGCATAATGACAAACACCACATTTAAGTTATTTAGTTCGATCTCGTTTATGTACCCAACAATATTAAATGTTGATAAACATGGCAAGAGATGAAGCAAAAGTAAACTACACAATCTAAGCAATTTAAATGGGGCCGAAAACATCAAACAACAATTCCGGTAAATCCCCATATGCATTTAGCAATTTAAAGCAAACAACAATTTAAAGATTTAAATTGTTGTTATCATGATGCGGATGACATGAACAAGTTTATGCAATTTTTATTAAAAGTTTGACAAGAGCATTATGAAGCATTTGTCACCATGGTGGAAAGGAAAGGGGTGCCACGGCAATGATAACGAAAACGATGCCACAACAACGTTCCGGTTCTGGTAACTCGATTGAGATACCGATGCAAAGGAGAAGTGTGCGGATGCATGCAAAAGATGGTGGGGCGCTCCCGGATTCTGGGTGTCCCACGAGACGACGGTAACAAGGCAAAAGAGGGGCAACATGCATCGACAATTTGGACACGGTTAGAACATGATCATCTCATACAACTTGCATTCATTCTCGGAAGGTCGTCTCGGCGATTATACCTTTCGGAGCGTGCATTATCGGAACAGATCAAGTTCGAAGCGGAGAAGGGGAAGTAGACGTTCTCGCGAGGGTAGAGGAAGTAGTGGTACACGTCTCGGAGAAGGACTTGATGCATTCGAAGTTTCCGAGGGCGACGGTAGGGGAACTTGGTGTTAGTGCTTTACGGGTCTTCGGTGACGGTCGATGTACACGGTTCGTAGACGTTCGGATCTTCTGAAGAGGTACTTGATGCATGTGTTACACGGGTCTTCGATGGTGGTAGTGGTACACGTTGTAGTCGAACTTGACGAATACAAATCCCTTCGGGGTTATCGTGGTACTAAGGGTCTTCTGACTTGACGGATCTGATGACTCCGGGCATAGTGGTACATGTTCGTTTACTCCACGGTCTTGACGGATCCACGCGATGGTAGTGGTACTCGCGAAGAGGTACTCGACGGTCGTCGTGTAGACGTTCACGGGGTCTTGGCGATGGTAGTTGTACATGGGTCTTCGGCGACGGTACTTGGCGTTCTCGTTCTGGACGACCCAAAATGAATCACGACAAAAGGGCCTCTCGAGGCAGCAGCCAAAGGTGCACGGGGCAGCAGAGAAAACATGGTACTTGGACATGGGCGCTGGCACACGCAGTGGACATGGAGGCAGGGCGATGAGAAGGCGCACTGCTCGGTTAGGGACGAAAAGGGGCTGCAGGAGGCCGGACTTGTCCAGGCGGCAGGGGAGGCAGAGGCCCGATGGTGCTGGTAGCTGCTGCTGCTCGATGCAGCCGACGTCGAGCAGATGGAAACAGGGTGATGCGCGGGGCTCCGGCAGAGGGACTTGGTGAGTAGGGGCGTCGCGGGGACAGACTGCTACGGGCGGAGCCAAGCCGATGGCCATGGCTGGGATCTGCGAAGTAGCCACGGTAGCGGGGTGAGGGAGAAACGAGGCAAGGAAGGGAAAACAGAGGGGCGACAGGGTCGGCCTGCAGGTGGCCGGATGCTGCTTGTCTTGCGCTCGGGAGGACACGAGCAGGGGCGTGCTCGTTCTGAGGAAGCGCTCGGGGTCGGCTTGGGGTTCGAGCTCCTCTTGACTAGATCACGGAGGGAGCAGGAGGTAGGGAGCTGTGGGGTGGCAGCCGACAACAACTCCGGCGGCCGGCCGGTGCGACGAGGTGGTGTAGGGTCGGGCGCGGTGCCCTGGCGGCAGCGCTAGGAGGGGGGTGAGGGGATCAGATCAAGGGAGATGAGAAGGGTTGGCGGCGCTGTGTGAGGGAGAGAGCGAGAAGAGGAGGAGCGGCGCACGTGGGAACGAGAGGGAGATGAGGAATCGGGCCAGGGGTAGCGATGCGGGAGCGCTAGGGTTAGGATTAGGTGGGCCTGCGGGGAAGGATGGGTCTAGGGAGGCCGGCCTGGGCTGGGCTTCTCTCTTCCTCTCTTTTTTAAGAGAAAAGTAATAGAGATAAAAAAGAAAAGGAGGGTTAAGGAAAGGATTTGTGCAAGGGGGCTATTTTCCCAGTCTCACAAAAATGAGTTTGAACTAGGAAAAATAGAAGTGGTCAAGACCAGAAGTTTAAATTCAAACTCATTTGATTTAAATTCAAATGACTTGAATCGAAGTGAGGTTTGGGAAGGTCCAAAAATGTTGAGACTTTTGGAGGAGCCTCAAAAAAAAGAAGAAAGAATTTTCGGCAAGGTTTGGAGATCAACTCGAAGCAGAAAGGCATGGGATTATCTGCACGTGTGTTATGGGTGATTCCAAATTATTGGAATATAATTTATATAGCTCCCTAAAATATTGGGAGAATATGTTATAAAGAGAAGTCATCCTTCCCTCGATTTAAATGGATCGAAGATCCATACAATTTATTTAAAAGAGTTTTGAAACGGTTGCAATATTAATGGCATGATGACATGATGCAATGATGAATGCAATGCACATGATGACATGACAAGATGCAACACGCAAGCAAATGACATGGCAACGACGACGAATAACTGGGAGACACCTGGCACATCGGTCTCAGGGCGTCACAATATCTTGTTCACGAATGCGAATATGATGATAGCCCATACGGAGGTCAAGCTTGGAGAATACTTGAGCACCTTTGAGTTGTTCGAAAAGCTCATTGATGTTGGGAAGTGGGTACTTGTTCTTTATGGTCTTCTTGTTCAATGGACGATAGTCGACACAAAGTCGGTCCGTTCCATCCTTCTTCTTGACAAAAAGAACACCACAACCCCAAGGAGAAGAACTTGGTCGGATGAGACCCATATGCTCTTGAATATCGAGTTGTTTCTTCAGCTCCTTCAACTCTTCAGGTCCAAGCTTGTAACGACGTTTGCAAACAGGTTCCGTGCCAGGCTCAAGATCGATGACAAATTCAACTGGCCAGTGAGGAGGCATTCCTGGAAGCTCTTCTGGAAAACGTCTTGATATTCGCAAATGACTGTAATATGAGAGATGGCATCCAACTCGCCCTTCTCATTGAGAGAAAACAGTCGAATGGTATCATCACGAGGGGCAAAGACAATCACATCCTCAGACGAGTGTGTCAATTGAATCTGCCTGGCAGCACAATCAAGCTGAGCCTTGTGCTTAGAAAGCCAATCCATTCTGAGAATAAGATCAATATCCGAGTCACCAAGAACATTAGGAGAAGACAGAAACTTATAGTCGCCCAACGTGATAGACACATCCAGAACGAAAACTCGAGAAGTCATTTGTCGGGCCGAAGAAACAATAGACAAAGGTCTCGGCAAAACTTGAGTTAACAAATCATGCATAGCCACAAAAGGTCTTGAAATGAAAGAATGCGATGCACCAGTATCAAAAAGGACTTTTGCAGGGATATCGTTAACATGAAGGTTACCCATGACCGCTTCTGACGAGTCCTCTGCCTGAGCTGCATTCACCATGTTGACCTTTGCAAACTTGGGATTATGCTTGACCACTGCGGTGCTGGCAGATCTCACAGGAGGAGGGGGAGGAAGACGCCTCTGATTGAAGCATTTGTTTGCATAATGACCCTTCTGCTGACACTTGTTGCACGTGACCTCTGAGAGTGGACGGTGATACGAAGCACTTGATCTTGGAGCATGAGACGAAGTCTTGTTCTGAAAGCCTGGGTTGGGTGGGTGGGAAGATCCATTGCCACCTTTGTTCTTCTGCTGATAAGGCTAACGGAACGGAGGAGGAGGAGGCAACCAATACTTTTGCTGCTTAGTTGCCACTTGAGTTGAGGAAGAAGGAGTTGCATCCCTGACTCGCTTCTTGGAAGCATCGCACTTGAGCTGAGCAGTCTCTTGCTTCAGTGCCATATTGTAGAACTCATCGTACTTCTTCGGCTCAAAAAGCATGAGAGCTAGTTACAGATCTTCTCCGAGGCCACCTCTGAACTGATAAATCATGCTCTTCTCGTCAGGGACGTCTTGCTTAGCGAAACGAGCGAGCTTCTGGAACATGATGTTGTACTGGTAAACAGACAAGCTGCCTTGCTTCAGATTGCGGAACTCCTCACGCTTGCTCTCAACAACACTCTGAGGAATGTGGTGAGCTCTGAAGTCTTGGTAGAATTCATCCCAGGTAATCACACGACCTCCTCTGGAATCTTTGCATTGCTGATACCACTCTGCAGCTTGGTCTTTGAGTTGGAACGAGGCAAACTTGACAAAGTCATCATGCCTGACGTTGCTGCACTCGAAATGTTTGCAGATATCCACGAGCCAATCATCAGCGTCTGTTGCCTCAACACAGTTACTGAAGGTCTTTGGCTGGTTTGCGAGGAACTGGTTGAGTGTAGCAAACTGATTCTGATTGTTGCCATGGCCTTGATTTCCTTGGTTGTGCTCTTGCAAGAGTTTCATAATCAGCTGCGTGTTGGCGTTGATAGCGGCCATCACAACTTGCCATGCCTCCGGAGGTGGAGGTGGTGGCGGTGGTTCCGGATTCTGACGCGTTGGAGGAGCCATCCTGAAGAGGGTGACATCCGTTAGCATCTTGACAGACATATATTCAAGCTGAATCAAATGGATCGAAATTGCAACATATAGCCTTAACATCCGAACAAGAATGAACGAATGCATTCCAAATTAAATGGTCACACTTCCATAAATTGAGAAGCCACTTAGATAGAGGTAGATGAATAAAACAGCAAGGTATGGACATGAACAAATACTTGGTCAGGATTACCCAATCACAAACCAACTATCTGCGGAAGAAATAATAGAGCTACATGAATTCCCACCTATGAAACTCCCGAAATTTTCCCGGTTATGCAATCAGGTGTTGGGGATACAAGGGAAGCATAATATCTCACCCAAAACTAGCAAATCCTACATCCAGCTATATCCATCCTTCAACACATAACCAAGAAACCTTCGGAAATCATTTACCTCAACCTTCGAAAAGCATCCGTTATACGAGTTATGGCAATACTCCCGAACTCCCGCCCCAATACTGGGTGGCGTCGAGGTTATCTCACCAACAACTGCATAAAAGAGATTTTCGATGTCGGCGAACTCAGGTATTCCAGAATTGCAACGATAAAATTGTGACAACAACACCTCGGAGCTCAACTCCCCGGGACATTGCCACAACCCCTAAATGTCATGAGGCACCAAGAACAATGTTCTCGTCACAAAACCATCGGAATGATTCCAAGATACCCGCGTGATCCTAAATTTTTGGGTGAAATTTGAGAAGAGAAGAGTCAAAACTCTACGTCAGGATGCCTCACCAGAGCGACGAAGGGACTAAGTAGTAAAAAGAATCCTATTCTCTGATATATATAATCCTAAAAGACTCAAAACATTTTTATAGACTCAACAACACCAGTGATTCGATCAAGCAGGGGGCTCCTAAGTAGGGGAAGGCTCTGATTACCAACTTGTAACACCCACGATGCGGCTATATCTCCCACGTGTCGGAGCACGACTTAGAGGCATAACCGCATTGTAGGCAATGTCGCAAGAGGGGTAATCTTTACACATCCCATGTACTGAATAAAAAAAGAGGTACATAGTTGGCTTACAATCGCCACTTCACACAATAACATAAATATAGCATTACAATCATCCAGATACAATCAAGGTCCGAATACGGAACCAAAATAAAGACAACCCCAAATGCATAATGTCCCCAATCGCCCCAACTGGGCTCCACTACTGATCGTCTGGAAAGGAAACGTAGTATCGTCCTGAGTCCTCATCAAACTCCCACTTGAGCTCAGTCGCATCTCCTGGAACGGTATCATCGGTCCCTGCATCTGGTTTTGGAAGTAATCTGTGAGTCACGGGGACTTAGCAATCTCACACCCTCGCGATCAAGACTATTTAAGCTTATGGGTAGGTAAAAGGTATGAGGTGGAGCTGCAGCAAGCACTAGCATATATGGTGGCTAACATACGCAAATGAGAGCGAGAAGAGAGGGCAAAGCACGTTTCGAGAATCTATGATCAAGAAGTGATCCTAGAAATACTTACGTTCAAGCATAACTCAAGACCGTGTTCTCTTCCTGGACTCCGCCAAAAAGAGACCATCACGGCTACACACGTGGTTTATTCTTTTTAATTAAGTTAAGTGACAAGTTTTCTACAACCGGACATTAACAAATTCCCATCTGCCCATAACTGCGGGCATGGGTTTCGAAAGTTCAAATCCCTACAGGGGGTGTCCCAACTTAGCCCATCACAAGCTCTCACGGTCAACGAAGGATATTCCTTCTCCCAGGACGACCCGATCAGACTCGGAATCCCGGTTACAAGACATCTCGACAATGGTAAAACTAAACCAGCAAAGCCACCCGAATGTGCCGACAAATACCGATAGGAGCTGCACATATCCCGTTCTCAGGGCACACCGGATAAGCAATTCGTACAACTAAAACCAACCCTCAAGTTTCCCCAAGGTGGCGCTGCAAGGGGCTCTAGTTTGGACCAACACTTAGAGGAGCACTGGCCTGGGGGTTTAAAATAAACATGACCCTTGAGTCCGTGGAACCCAAGGGAAAAAGGCTAGGTGGAAAATGGTAAAACCAAGGTTGGGCCTTGCTGGAGGAGTTTCATTCAAGGCGAACTGTCAAGGGGTTCCCATTATAGCCCAACCGCGTAAGGAACGCAAAATCAAGGAACATAACACCAGTATGACGGAAACTAGGGCGGCAAGAGTGGAACAAAACACCAGGCATAAGGCCGAGCCTTCCACCATTTACCAAGTATATAGATGCATTCAAGTAAACAAGATATAATAATGATATCCCAACAATAAACATGTTCCAACAAGGAACAAACTCCAATCTTCACCTGCAACTAGCAACGCTATAAGAGGGGCTGAGCAAAGCGGTAACATAGCCAACCAACGGTTTGTTAGGACAAGGTGGGTTAGAGGTTTGACATGGCAATATGGGAGGCATGATAAATCATGTGGTAGGTATCGTAGCATAGGCATAACAATAGAGCGAGCAACTAGCAAGCAAAGATAGAAGCGATTTCGAGGGTATGGTCATCTTGCCTGCAAAGTTCTCCGAGTTGACGTAAGCTTGATCCTCGTAAACGTTCTCAACGGGTTCCTCGATCACATACTCGTCTCCCGGCTCTACCCAAAGCAAGAACACAAGCAAAGGGATACACAATCAACTACGGTGCAATGCGCAAGCAACATGATGCAAAACATGGCATGATATGCGGGATGTGATATGCAATGCATATGCATGCTTCGGAAAAGAAAGATTGAACCAGGCCTCAACTTGGAAAACCAAGAGTGCCACTGGAAAGATGAGTCGATTTCGGTCGAAATCGATATAGAGATCACCAGAATCGGATGCACGGTTTGCAAATGGCAAGCAAAACAATAATGGCACAAAGTTGTGATTAACAGCACGAGGCCATCTAAATGCATCAAGAAAAATAAGCTACTGCACTCTTACATAGCAACAAAGCACATGGCAGTCATCCACTCAAGATGCTTGACAAAAGATGAACACTGAGCTATAGCTAAATCACACAATAGCAGGTTCAAACAAGCATGGCAAAAGTGCAAAAGATATCAGGTTCACAGACTTTGTGAAAATAACATGGCAGGATTTAACATCAGGAAGCAATGTTTAGAGCAAGATAACAACATGCTACAGGAACATATCATGGCAAAGCAAGGCATGGCTTGAAACTACAGAAAGCATGTAACAAAAGTCCCTTACTGACCATAAGCCAAAAGGGATCAGAAGATACAATGGCAACCATGTGAACATACCAAGTTTCGTTAACAGATTCAGACTTAGCAGAAAACTGGAACATGGCAAAACATAATTACGTAGGCATATTTGCGAGCTCGATGCACTCTCCATAAGGCATTGCATGACAAACAAAGCATACACCCAGCAAGTAGACATGATGAATAAGCTAACCATGGCAAGAACACTCTCATAGCATGCATGGAACAACTACAACAACCTCGGCAAAATTGATTAACACGTAAACAATCCGCCAGGAACATTTTATAGAAAAAGTAGAGCAAGATTGAGTCATGCTAGGATGCTCCATAATTTCCAACAAAGACATGGATGGATAGATCATAACAATATCTCAAAAACATCCTTACTGAACATGCTCAAAAGAGGCATGGATCACTATGTAGCAACAAGAATACATGGCATAAAAATATCATCAGGGAAACGACTTCGAAGAATTCTAAGTCCCTGAAATCAGCAACATCATGAGAGCTACTTTGCATGCTTGTGCTAGTCACCACATTGATCACAAAAATACATGGCATACACCCCTGTAAAGATGGCATGTCATACAACAAAACACATGTAGGGCTCAAGATCATAGGAGGCACACATTAAACATGGCAAAAATGACAAATGTCCATAATCTGATAAGAATCTGAAACTAACATTACATAGCACGCTTGCAACAGCATTTAGGGCATCAAGATGAACTCAAATGAACATGGTGCAATGTAAACAAATGAAGTGCACATAGAGACGGACAATTTGATATGCTACACGCCCAAAATGGAGCTACATATGCAAAGTTATGATGCGATGAAGTTTCCTAAAATAATGAAAAACTGGGGACTTAGAGAGAGGCAAAAGTCAACCCTAGGGTCTCCCGATCCAGATCTGGGGCGGCACGAACTTCGATGTTCGCCGGAGAAGGAGAGTTCGTCGTAGATGGAAGTAGATGGCCGGGGAAGGGGAGCTCCGGGCCGGATCGGGCCGGATCCCGGCAAGACGGCGGCGGGCGCGGCCGCGGAGCCCGGCTGCGAGCGGCGCCGTCTGCGGGGGCGCGACACACGGTGACAACGGCGGTCGGTGATGTCGGGCGGTGGCCGGAGGCGAGGGCTTGCCGGCGCGAAGGAGAAAGGCGGGGCGGCGCGGTCGGTCGGCGGGCGGGCGCGGACGGGCCGGCACGCGGCGGCGCGGGGCGGCGGCGAATGGCGCGATGACACGTGGCGGCGGCGGGCGGTTTTCTTTCCTGCGGCGCCCGGACACGTCCGGCCGCGCGGAGGGGAGAGGGAGCTAGGGTTTGATCTAGAATTTTCTGGGGAGATGTCTATTTATAAATAGAAGGAGCTAGGAGGCTCCAAATTGAGCACGGTTTTCAGCCACGCGATCATGATCGAATGACCGAGATGATGGAGGGGGTTTTGGTGGGTTTTGGGCCACTTTGGAGAGGTGTTGGGCTGCAACACACACGAGGCCTTTACGGTTCCTCGGTTAACCATTGGAGTATCAAACGAAGTCCAAATGGCATGAACCTTGACAGACGGTCTACCGGTAGTATACCAAGGCTGCTTGGCGAGTCCCGGTCCAATCCGAGAACGTTTAACACCCGCACATGAAAAGAGGCAAAAGGGGACAGCGGAGGACATAGAAGTGCCAGAATGCAAAACGGACAATGGGGAAAATGCTCGGATGCATGAGACGAACACGTATGCAAATGTGATGCACATGATGACATGTTATGAGATGCATGACATGGACAAAAGCAACACGAAGACAAAACCCAACCGTGAGGGAATATCATAACTTAGTGCCGAAAATGGCAAGAGTCAGAATACAAATATGGCAAGACACATACGGGGCGTTACATTATTGTTAAAAACAAACGAAACATCCTTTTGCAATAGATTGGTAAGAGGCCTAGAAATTTTAGAGAAGTCTTTAATAAATCTCCTATAGAAGCCAGCATGACCAAGAAAACTTCTTATAACTTTAATATCTTTAGGACACGGCATTTTCTCAATCGCATCAACTTTAGCTTTATCCACCTCAATACCTCGTTCAGAAATTTTGTGCCCTAGGACAATACCTTCATTTACCATAAAGTGGCACTTCTCCCAATTCAAGACAAGATTAGTTTGTTCACATCTGTCCAAAACTCGATCAAGGTTGCTTAAGCAATCATCAAAAGAAGTTCCATAAATATAAAAATAATCCATTAAAACCTCTACAATCTTTTCACAAAAGTTAGAGAATATATCAGTCATACATCTTTGAAAGGTAGTAGGCACATTACATAAACCAAAAGGCATATGCCTATAAGCATAACTTCCAAAAGGGCAAGTAAAATTGGTTTTCTCTTGACCGGGTTGTGATATGGGTATTTGAGAGAAACCAGAATATCCATCAAGGAAGCAAAAGTGTGTGTGCTTAGATAATCTTTCTAACATTTGATTAACAAAAGGTAGAGGGTAATGATCCTTTCTAGTAGTTTTGTTTAATTTCTAAAATCAATGACCTTTCTATAACTAGTCACAATTCTTTGTGGGATAAGTTCATTTTTATCATTAGGAACAACAGTAATACCTCCTTTCTTAGGAACACAATGAACATGACTTACCCACCTACTATCAGCTATAGGACAAATTATACCTCCTTCTAGAAGCTTTAATATTTCAGTTCTTACCACTTCCTTCATCTTAGGATTCAGTCGTCGCTGATGATCAACAACCGGTTTAGCATTAGGCTCCATATTAATCTTGTGCTAACAGAGAGTGGGACTAATGCCCTTAAGATCATCAAGAGTATATCCAATAGCAACTCGGTGCTTCCTTAGAGTTTTTAATAATATTTTCTCTTCATGCTCTATAAGGTTAGCACTAATAATAACATGATATATCTTCTTTTCATCTAAATAAGCATATTTCAATATATCAGGTAATTGTTTCAATTCAAACATAGGATCACCCTTAGGTGGAGAAGGACCTCCTAGAGTTTCAATAAGAAAATTGTGTTTGAGAATGGGTTGTTGTTCAAAGAACATCCTATCTATTTCATTTCTTTCATGCAAGTACATATCATTTTCATGGTCAAGAAAATATTGTTCTAGCAGATCAGTAGGGGCTACATCAATAGAAGCAAGACCAATTATTTCATCCTCACTAGGCAATTATTTATCATGGGATTGCCTATGAAACTTAGAGAAATTAAACTCACGAGACACATCACCAAAGTTGACACTGATAGTTTCTTTCTTGCAATCTATCTTAGCATTAACAGTGTTCAAGAAAGGCCTACCAAATATAATGGGACAAAAATCATCTTGTGGAGAAACGAGGACTAGAAAATCAGTAGGTATTTTATTTTTCCACACAAGACTTCAACATCTCTAACAATCCCAAGTGGTGCGATAGTATCTCTATTAGCAAGTTTAATAGTAACATCAATATCCTCAATTTCAGCAGGTGCAATGTCATTGATAATTTCTTGGTAAAGAGTAAAAGGAATAGCACTGATACTAGAACCCATATCACATTAGCCATGATAACAATGATCTCCTGTTTTAACTGAGACAACGGGGATGCCAACAACAGGTTTATTCTTATCTTTAGTATTAAGTTTGGCAATTCTAGCAGCTTCATCAGAGAAGTAAATAACATGCCCATCAACATTATCGACCCAGAGATATTTAACCATAGCAATTGTAGGTAATTTGTTCAGAGGGTCTAGGTGCTCTAATATTACTTTGGTTGACCACAGTTGAAACTTTATCATGTTCCTTCATCCTAACAGGAAAATGTATTTTTTTCAATATAAGCAGTAAGCACAACTGGATCAACATTGTAAATAATAGTTTCATACTTAACTATAAATGGTTCCTCAAACTTTTCTTTAATAGGGGGATGATATTTAAAGCACTTCTCCTTAGGGAGATCAATGTGAATACCAAATGATTCACAAAAAGAAGCTACTATCTCAGAGTCAATTCCATATTTAGTGCTAAAATTATGAAAAGCATCGGTAACCATAAAAGTTTTAACACAATCAAACTCAAGTTTTATACCTGGCTCCTTACCTTCGCCGAATTCCCAATCTTCAGAGTTGCGTTTAATTCTTTCCAAGAGATCCCATCTAAATTCAATAGTCTTCTCATAAAAGAACCGACACAAGAAGTATCAAGCATGGATCGATCATTATGAGAAAGCCGAGCATAAATTTTTTGTATAATAATTTCTGTTGAGAGCTTATGACCGGGGCATGAATATAACATTGACTTAAGCCTCCCCAAGCTTGAGTGATACTTTCTCCTTCATGAGGCCAAAAAATATATATATAATTCTGATCACGATGAACTAGATGCATATGATAGAACTTTTGGTGAAATTCCATTTTCAATCGGTTCCAGTTCCAAGCTCCAATATCATCACATAGCCTATACCATTTCATTGCTTTCCCCCCAAAGATAAAGAGAAAACCTTCTTCTGCAAGCTTACACAATCCACAAATTTCATCCAGATATATCAAGTGCATATCAGGATGCTTCGTTCCATCTCCTACATAAGGATTAGGTAGCAGTCGCTCTATCATGCCCGAAGGAATTTCATAACCAATAGTTTTATTAAGTGTAGTAGGTTGACGGGTGATAACCCACAAGTATAGGGGATCGCAACAGCTTTCGAGGGTAGAGTATTCAACTCAAATTTAGTGATTCGACACAAAGGGAGCCAAAGAATATTCTCGAGTATTAGTAGTTGAGTTTTCAATTGAACCACACCTGAAAGACTTAATATCTGCAACAAAGTATTTAGTAGCAAAGTATTATGGAAGTAACGATAACAGTTGCAATAGTAACAGTAGCAGTTTTGTAGCAATCGTAATAGTGGCGACGGAAAAGTAACAAAGCAAAGATCAATATGTGAAAAGCTCGTAGGCAATGTGTGACGCCCCCGATTCAATCATACACTAATCATACACGCAAACGTGTACGATCAAGATCAGGGACTCACGGGAAGATATCACAACACAACTCTACAAATAAGTCATACAAGCATCATATTACAAGCCAGGGGCCTCGAGGGCTTGAATACAAGAGCTCGATCATAGACGAGTCAGCGGAAGCAACAATATCTGAGTACAGACATAAGTTAAACAAGTTTGCCTTAAGAAGGCAAGCACAAACTGAGATACAGATCGAAAGAGGCGTAGGCCTCCTGCCTGGGATCCTCCTAAACTACTCCTGATCGCCGTCAGCAGGCTGCACGTAGTAGTAGGCACCTCCCGAGCAGTAGTAGTCGTCATCGACGGTGGTGTTTGGCTCCTGGGCTCCAACGTCTGGTCGCGGCAATCGAGTATAGAAAGGGGGAAAAGAGGGAGCAAAGCAACCGTGAGTACTCATCCAAAGTACCCCTAAGCAAGGAGCTACACTACATATGTATGCATTGGTATCAAATGGAATAAGGGTATCATATGTGGACTAAACTGCAGAATGCCAGAATAAGAGGGAGATAGCTAGTCATGTCGAAGACTACGCTTCTGGCAGCCTCCGCCTTGCAGCATGTAGAAGAGAGTAGACTGAAGCCCTCCAAGTAGCATCGCATAGCATAATCCTACCCGGCGATCCTCTCCTCGTCGCCCTGTTAGAGAGTGATCACCGGTTGTATCTGGCACTTGGAAGGGTGTGTTTTTATTAAGTATCCGGTTCTAGTTGTCATAAGGTCAAGGTACAACTCCAAGTCGTCCTGTTACCGAAGATCACGGCTATTCGAATAGATTAACTTCCCTGCAGGGGTGCACCATATTACCCAACACGCTCGATCCCATTTGGCCGAACACACTTTCCTGGGTCATGCCCGGCCTCGGAAGATCAACACGTCGCAGCCCTACCTAGGCACAACAGAGAGGTCAGCATGTCGGTCTAAACCCTATGGCGCAGGGGTCTGGGCCCATCGCCCTTTGCACACCTGCACGTTGCGAACGCGGCCGGAGAGCAGACCTAGCAACCTCCATTACAAAGGATGTTGCGCTACGCGGTCCAACCCGGCGCGCGCCGCTCAGTCGCTGATGTCACGAAGGCTTTGGCTGATACCACGACGTCAAGTGCCCATAACTGTCCCCACGTAGATGGTTAGTGCGTATAGGCCAGTGGCCAGACTCAGATCAAATACCAAGATCTCGTTAAGTGTGTTATTTTGAAATAACCACGGACGCCGACCAGGGCCAGGCCCATCTCTCTCCTAGGTGGTCTCAACCTGCCCTGTCGCTCTGCCACAAAGATCCACCAAGAGGCTATTGATTATTTTGAAATATATTCCTATGAATTTCCAAAGTTTTAGCTATTTTCAGGATTTATTGAAATTTGGCTAAGTTTGAGAATCCCTCATTTTTGAACATCATTTAGCTGTTTCCAAAGGCTATAGCTAGTTTTCTACTCATCCTATGGAGTAGTGACTTATATCAATCTTGATCAATTTTCTGTGATCTACAAGATGGTATCAATTGCATCTCTATTAGATCCATGTAACTTGTTCATTTTCTGCTCTAAAGTAGATACCACAATAACTCTGTTTTCTGTCTTATCTGTTAACAGAACATAGACTTTTGTCATTTTCATAGGAATTAATCCATGCGACTTCTGGATTTGGTCCAATGGAAAGAATTGAACTCTGTCAAGTGTACTACACGTCCCTATAATTTTTATCTATGTTCAAGCTTGTTTTGCTATTGTTTAAGTGTTGTCTAGAGGGTGAATCAGTGTAAAAGCAGTAAAGCTAGCTACTGCTACAGTAATTGAATGTTACTATAGCAGCAGCATAGCAGCAGGAAGCGGCTGCGGGCGCGCTTGCGGCAGCGCGGTTCAGCGGCGGCAGCAGCGGGCAGGAAAGAAGCGGGGGGGGGGGGAAGCGCGGGGCACCGGCGGCACGTCCGGAGGCCAGACGCGGCAGGCGCGGGGTCAGGGGCGCGCGTGCAGGCAGCGGCGAGCGAGGCAAGCGGCGACCGCGGTGCGAAGCAGCAGCAGGCGAGTAGGAAGCGCGATAGCAACAAGCAGTAGCGAACATATGTGGCTCTAGTGCACGTACGCGGACGAGCGCACGCAAGGTACAGGGGTGCGGTGATGCACAGGGTTGATGGCAGCAGTGAACGCCCGCGACTGTGTCGGCTCGGACAAGACGAGCTCGAGCATGTGTCCATGGATAGATCAAACCGAGGTGGTAGGCGGCATCTAAGCAGCTCCAAGAGCTTGCACACACTAGCAGGAAGAGCGGGGGAGCATGCCAGTGACTTGCTCGCCAGCAATGGCGGACGGTGACTCTAGCCTCGGGCAGGGGCGTCGCTACATTGCATGAGGGGAAGTAAAGAGAGGTTGAGGAGAACCAGGGGCTCACAGTGATTGCAAGGAGGTGCTCAGGGAAGCCGGGGACGGTCGGAGTGGAGCAGATCGAGCGAGGGCGTGCAACGGTGCAGAGGAAGGGATCGGGTCGATCCCGGCGATGTCGCGCGGTGTTGCTCCAACCCGAGCGCGTAGTGGACGAAGACGAAGACGGAGAAGGTCTTGGATATCCTTCCATGGCTTGGGATGGCTCCTGGCCGTGTCGACGATGGCAGTGTGGCACCAGATGTGCTCATGAGGGGGAGAACGGGGGCGAGGGAGAAGGGGGCGAGGTCTAGGGTTGTCCCGGGGGTCGCGGGGGTGATCTTAACCAGCTCGAGGACGCGCTGGATGGCCGGCACATGGGCATCATTGGCCATGGCGCTGGTAGATGAGCGACACGCCCCTGTCTGTGAACAGAGGAAGGGGATGGCGCCACGGTGGGCTGGGCCGCACTGTAGCAGTGGGCTACAGGTGCACAGTAGCTAGGTTTCTATCTTCCTATTTATTTTCTATTATGTAATTTAATACTATTTTGTATTTATTTGAGCGAGCAAATGAATTTTATTATAGATAATACTTGGCTCATAAATACAAGGCATTGTTTTGAAACAACACACAAAGTTTGGGGCTATGTTGAAAATGCTTGAACAATTTTAGGAATTAAAAATGTTAAGTAATATGCTGCTGGTCCACTTAAATGAATGATGTGGTCAATTTAGAAATTTATTTGATGTTGGATTTACTTAGAAAATTACTAGGGATTATCAAGAATATTAACAACATTTTTGTTGGGCTGTTTGTTGAAATTATTTCATGAACTTGCATTTTAAATTTGAATTTGAAGTGTGTTTATTCTTTAACTACATTTAGGCTTTTTTTGTTAATCATGAGGACATGGCAAGTTAGTTGGATTAATAAATAATTTGGGTTTGGGGATGTTATAAATCTCCTCTACTACAAGAAATCTCGTCCCGAGATTTATGAGGTGTAGTAAGGGGAAAAGTTCTCGTTACGAATTTCTAATGGATCTTCTTGGTCTTTATTGCTGTTCTCAAAGAGGTTGATCCTTCTTGTTGATGTATTCATTTCTCTGCTTCAGGTCATCATGATGAAGTCGGCATCCTTTCTTGGAGAACTCCATTGTACTTACGAAATAATAAAGGGTGGGTATTCCGGGAGAACAGACCTATGCAAGGTTGACTATCTAGTCGATAACATCAAGGAAGGTGGCAGAAGTAACTCTCGAATTGAAACTTAAGAAAATATGAGAGCAAAGTAAGGAGGTATCATGGGAAGTTTTGAGCGGGCAGGCAATCGTTCAATGTCTGAAACATAGTGTGAAGGGGTTCAGAGCGGCGGGAATAAATATTGTGTTTGATACCACAGTTGATGACCTCTCAGAAGGTGGCTCGTGAATTACATATGAGGCCACATGCGAGGAATTCTTTGGGAACAGGGGGTGTACATGAGAGTCAGGTTTCAATCCTATGGAACTATAGGTTATGGGCCCACCATGTAACACCCCGGATATGACTTACCCAATTTGTACTCCAACTCTTGCCGTTTCCGTCGTTAAGTTATTTTATTTTCTCGGGTTCGGGTTTTTGTCTCCGTGTGTTGTTGTCGTTGTCATGCATCTCATATCATGTCATCATGTGCATTGCATTTGCATACGTGTTCATCTCATGCATTCGAGCATTTTCCCCATTGTCCGTTTTGCATTCCGGCGCTTCGTTCTCCTCCGGTGGTCATTTCTACCTTTCTTTCGTGTGTGGGGATTAAACATTTCTGGATTGGACCGAGACTTGCCAAGCGGCCTTGGTTTACTACCGGTAGACCGCCTGTCAAGTTTCGTACCATTTGGACTTCGTTTGATACTCCAACGGTTAACCGAGGGACCGAAAAGGCCTCGTGTGTGTTGCAGCTCAACACCCCTCCATTTTGGCCCAAAACCCACCTAAACCCTCTCCATCATCTAGAGCGTTCGATCACGATTGCGTGGCCGAAAACCGCACCTCATTTGGACTCTCCTAGCTCCCTCTATGCCTATTTAAAGACACCCCCGAAAATCTCCTTCTCCTTCCCCCGCGAAAATCCTAGATCCATCTCCACTCGCCGCCGCCGGACAAAGCCGCCACCGACGAACACGTCCGGGTCCGCCCCGCCGCTGCCACATGGCCCTCTCCCATTGGCCGCCGCCCGGCGCCCACTTCGCCGCCGCGCGGGCCCGCCGGGGCCCGGGAGAGCCCTCCCGGCCCACGCGCGCGCGCCCCGCCGCCTGGGATTCGCCCCGCCGCCCGGGTCCTTCCGCCGCCGCCTTGCCGGACTCCGGCCACCTCCGGCCGGTGCTCCACCGCGGCCGGCGAGCTCGAGCTCCGCCCGCGCCGCCTCGCCCGGCCACCGCTCCGCCCGGCGCCGCCTCCGCCTCCGCCTTCCGCCTCCGCCACACCCCTCCGGCCGGCGTGCCCCCATCTCCAAGTCCAGCGAGCTCCGGCACCGACTCCGGCCATCTTCGTTTTGTGTGCTCCGGCGAGATCCGATCTGGATCTGGAACCCTAGGGTTAACCCCTTGTTTTGTTGCTAAGTCTGCAGTTTATATGCCCTTGTTCATCGCATCGTAACTCCGCATCCATAGCTCCATTTTGGCATATGGCATATCAAAATGTTCATCTCAGAGAGTACATCATTTCATTCCATTGCATCATTTTCATTTGAGTTCATCTTGATGCCCGAAATGCTGTTAGAAGAGTGCTACTTGAGTTAATTGTCAGATCTGCTACTCCATTTAGATATTTGTCATTTTTGCCATGATTATTGTGTGCATGATATGCCCATGAGATCTACATATGTTTTGTTAAGGGTTTTGCCATCTTTCCAGAGGTTCAACCCATGTATTTTTTGTGATGTGTGTGGTGACTAGCACAAGCTTGCAAAGTGAGGCACTTGGTAATGTTGATTTCAGGGACTTAGCATTTCCACAAAGTCCTTGAGCTGTTTATCTCACTATGCCATATGTTCATGTTGTTTCCTAGTGATCCGTGCCTCTTTTGAGGATGATCAGTAAGGATGTTTTGTTAATCTTGTAGTGCTCTATCCATACATGTCTTTGTTTGCAATTGTGGAGCACCCTAGCTTGAGTCAATCGAGCTCTACTTTTGCTACTTCGTGAATCTGGGCAGATTGTCTACTTGCTAGCGATTTTGCCGATGATGTTGTAGTTGATCCGTGCATGCTATGCTATTGTTCTTGCCATGTATAGCTTGCATTTTGTGTATTCTTGATGGGTGTATGCTTAGCTTGTCATGACTTGCTCTGTAGTGAGTGCATCGAGCTCGTAAACATGCCTACTTGATATCTGTTTTCAGCATGCTCCAGTTTTCACTAAGTCTGAGAACTGATTATGTTTTTGCCATGTTCACATGCTTGCAATTGTATTTTCTGATCCCTTTTGGCTCAAGGTCACTAAGGGACCTTTGTTAAGCTCTTTGAGTAGATCCATGCCATGCTTTACTTTGCCATGTTCAGGTCCTGTAGCATGTAGTTTTGTTGCTCCGAAGTGTGCTACCTGATCTGAAATTCCAGACAAGTGTTAATTTCACTAAGTCTGAGATCTGTTTACCATATGCATTTTTGCCATGCTTGTTTGAACCTGTTAATGGATGAATTGGCCGTAGCTCAGTGCTAGACTTTTGTTAAGCATCATGAATGCATCCCTGCCATGTATTTTTTTGCCATGTTTGGGTGCTGTAGCATGTTCATCTCATTGCATTTAGATGGCTACTTGCTGTAAATCGCAGACCGGTGTCATATTTGAATCGCTTGCCATTTCCAAACCGTAACTCCGATTCCGGCGTTCTTTATATCGTTTTCAAGCGATTTCATCTCATCTTTCCAGTGGCACACTTGGATTCCCAAGTTGAGGCCAGGTTCATGCATCCCTTGTCAAATCTTGCATATGCATCCCGCATCGCATCCCGTATAGCATACCATCCTTGCATCATATTGTTTGATCCTTGCACGTGGTTGATTGTGTCCTTGTTGCTTGTTTGTCTTGTTTGGGTAGAGCCGGGAGACGAGTTCGCTAACGAGGAGCCCGTTGAGTTTGCTTTCGAGGATCCAGTCAACTCTGACAACTTTGCAGGCAAGATGATCATACCCTCGAAATCACTACTATCTTTGCTTTGCTAGATTGCTCGCTCTTTTGCTATGCCAATGCTACGATGCCTACCACTTGCTTTCAAGCCTCCCAAATTGCCATGTCAAACCTCTAACCCACCATGTCCTAGCAAACCGTTGATTGGCTATGTTACCGCTTTGCTCAGCCCCTCTTATAGCGTTGCTAGTTGCTGGTGAAGATTGGAGACCGTTCCTTGTTGGAACATTTATTTACTTGTTGGGATATCATTATATTGCCATGTTATCTTAATGCATCTATATACTTGGTAAAGGGTGGAAGGCTCGGCCTCTCGCCTAGTGTTTTGTTCCACTCTTGCCGCCTTAGTTTCCGTCATATCGGTGTTATGTTCCCGGATTTTGCGTTCCTTACGCGGTTGGGTTATAATGGGAACCCCTTGATAGGTCGCCTTGATTAAAGCTTTTCCAGCAATGCCCAACCTTGGTTTTACCATTTGCCACCTAGCCTCTTTTTCCCTTGGGTTTCTGGAGCCCGAGGGTCATCTTATTTTAAACCCCCCCGGGCCAGTGCTCCTCTGAGTGTTGGTCCACCTCGTCAGCCGCCGGTGGCCACAAGGGGCAACTCTGGGCTGGCCTACCGGAAGTTTGGACAATCTGAGTGTGCCCTGAGAATGAGATATGTGCAGCTCCTATCGGGATTTGTCGGCACATTCGGGCAGTGTTGCTGGTCATGTTTTAACCTATCGAAGTGTCTTGAGGAACCGAGATACCGAGTCTGATCGGAACGTCTTGGGAGGAGGTCTATTCCTTCGTTGACCATGAGAGCTTGTCATGGGCTAAGTTGGGACTCCCCTGCAGGGATTTGAACTTTCGAAAGCCGTGCTCGCGGTTATGGGCAGATGGGAATTTGTTAATGTCCGATTGTAGATAACTTGAACCTTAATTTAATTAAAATGAATCAACTGAGTGTGTTACCGTGATGGCCTCTTCTCGTCGGAGTCCGGGAAGTGGACACGGTGTTGGAGTAATGCTTGCGCAGGTTGCTCTCTAGTTTCTCGCTCGCGCTTCGCCTCCTCTCCCTCGCTCTCTTTTGCGAACAGGATAACCACCATATTTGCTAGTCGCTTGCTGCAGTTCCACATATTTACCTTACCTTACCTATAAGCTTAAATAGTCTTGATTGCGAGGGTGCGAGATTGCTGAGTCCCTGTGGCTCACAGATTACTATTACACCAGATGCAGGGCTTGATGATTCCGCTCCAGGTGACGCGCTTGAGCTCAAGTGGGAGTTCGACGAAGACTCTCAACGATACTATGTTTCCTTTCCTGATGATCAGTAGTGGTGCCCAGTTGGGGGTGATCGGGACCGTGTCACTTATTGGGTTATCTTTTATTTTGGTGCCGTAGTCGGGCCATGAGTGTTTGGATGATGTAATATTATTTATGTACTTGATTGATGTGGCGAGTGTAAGCCAACTATGTTATCTCCCCTTTTATTATCTATATTACATGGGATGTTGTGAAGATTGCCTAACTTGCGACATATGCCTTCAATGCGATTATGCCTCTAAGTCGTGCCTCGACACGTGGGAGATATAGTCGCATTGAGGGTGTTACAAGTTGGTAATCAGAGCCTTCCCCGACCTTAGGAGCCCCATTGCTTGATCGTTTTTAGCGGCCGAGTTGTGTCTAGAAAAATGTTTTGAGTCATTTAGGAATTATATATCGGAGAGTTTAGGAATTCTTTTTACTTCCCAGTCTCCTCATCGCTCTGGTAAGGCATCCTGACGTAGAGTTTTGACTCTTCTCTTCTCAAATTTCACTAAAATTTTTTTAGGATCACGCGGGTATCTTGGAATCGTTCCGATGGTTTTATGATGAGAACATTGTCTTGGTGCCTCCTGTCAGGGGTTTTGTGGAAGTGTCCCGGGGAGTTGAGCTCTGAGGTGTTGTCGTCATAATTTTATCGTTGCAGTTCTGGAATACCTGAGTTTAGTACGCCGACATCGAAAATCTCTTTTATGCAGTTCGTTGGTGAGATAACCTCGACGCCACCCAGTACTGGGGCGGGAGTTCGGGAGTATCGCCATAACTTGTATAACGGATGCTTTTCGAAGGTTGAGGTAGATGGTTTCCGAAGTTTTTCTCGGTTATGTGTTGAAGGATGGATACATCTGGATGTAGGATTTGCTAGATTTGGGTGAGATATTATGCTTCCCCTGTATCCCCAACACCTGATTGCATAACCGGAAAGGTTCGGGAGTTTCATAGGTGGGAATTCTTGTAGCTCTAGCTCTTCTTCCACGGATATTTGGTTTGAGATTGGGATTTCTTACCGATTATTCATTCTTGATCCGTACCTTGTTGATTTATTTCTCTACCTAAATTCTAAGTGGCTTCTCAATTTATGGATATGTGACCATTTCAAGAGGAATGCATTCGTTCATTTTGTTCGGATGTGAAGACTATATGTTGCAATTTTCATTCCGTTGGATTCAGCTTCAATATTTGTCTATCAATGTGCTAATGGATGTCAACCTCTTCAGGATGGCTCCTCCAACACGCACGACTCCGAATCCTGATCCGCCACCACCTCCACCTCCTCCGGAGGCATGGCAAGCTGTGATGGCCGCAACCAATGCAAACACACAGTTGATCATGCAAATTCTCCAAGAGAGCAATCAAGGAAACCAAGGGAACCAAGGCAACAATCAGAATCACTTTGCTACACTCAACCAGTTCCTTGCTAACGGGCCAAAGACTTTCAACAATTGTGTTGAGGCAACCGATGCTGACGATTGGCTTGTGGATCTGTGCAAGCATTTCGAGTGCAGTAACGTTAGGCCTGAGGACTTTGTCAAGTTCGCTTCCTTCCAACTCAAAGATCAAGCTGCAGAATGGTTCCAGCAGTACAAGGATTCCAGAGGTGGACATGTTATTACCTGGGATGAATTCCGTCAAGATTTCAGAGCTCATCATATCCCTCAAAGCGTGGTTGAAAGCAAGCGTGAGGAATTCCGCAACCTGAAGCCAGGCTCTTTGTCTGTCTATGACTACAAAAAGTTGTTTCAGAAGCACGCCCACTTTGCTAAGCAGGACGTCCCTGATGAGAAGAGCATGATATACCGGTTCAGGGGTGGTCTCAGAGAAGAAATCCAGCTAGCTCTTGTTCTCTTTGAGCCCTTGAGGTACGATGAGTTCTACAACATGGCATTGAAGCAAGAGGCTTCTCAACTGAGGTGTGATGCTTCCAAGAAGCGAGTCAGAGATGCTACTCCTTCTTCCTCTACTCAAGTGGCCAAGCAGCAGAAGTATTGGCTTCCTCCTCCTCCGTTCCGTCAGCCGTATCAGCAGAAGAGCAAAGGTGGCAGTGCATCTTCCCACCCACCCAACCCTGGCTTTCAGAACAAGACTTCGTCTCAAGCTCCAAGATCGAGTGCTCCGTATCACCGTTCGCTTTCAGAGGTCACGTGCAACAAGTGCCAATAGAAGGGTCACTATGCCAACAAGTGTCTCAACCAGAGGTGTCTCCCTTCTCCTCCTCCTGTGAGATCGGCAAGTACAACTATGGTCAAGCATAACCCCAAGCACGCCAAGGTCAACTTGATGAATGCAGCTCAGGCAGAGGATCCGTCAGATGTCATCATGGGTAACCTTCCAGTTAACGACATCCCTGCAAAAGTTCTTTTTGACACTGGTGCATCGCATTGTTTCATCTCGAAACCTTTTGCATCTAAGCATGAGTTAACTTCCCAAGCTATGCATAATCCTTTAGCAGTTGTCTCTCCGGGTACATGTTTGCTTGCTAACCACGAGATTCCGGATATTTCTATCTTGATGGGTGATTTCAAATTTCTGGCTTCTCCAATGGTTCTTGGTAACTCGGATATTGATCTTATTCTCGGGATGGATTGGCTCTCTAAGCACAAGGCTCAGCTTGATTGTGCTGCCAGGCAGATTCAATTGACTCATTCGTCGGAGGATGTAATTGTTTTTGCCGCTCGGGATAATACCGTCCGTCTGTTTTCTCTCAATGAGAAGGGTGAACTCGATGCCATCTCGCAAATTCCAGTCGTTTGCGAATATCAAGACGTCTTTCCAGAAGAGCTTCCAGGAATGCCTCCGCACCGGCCAGTTGAATTCGTCATTGATCTTGAGCCCGGCACGGAACCTGTGTGCAAGCGTCCTTACAAGCTCGAACCTGAAGAGTTGAAGGAGCTGAAGAAGCAACTCGATATTCAAGAGAGAATGGGTCTCATCCGGCCTAGTTCTTCTCCGTGGGGCTGTGGTGTTCTTTTTGTGAAGAAGGATGGAACGGACCGGCTTTGTGTTGATTACCGTCCATTGAACAAGAAGACCATCAAGAACAAATACCCATTTCCCAACATCAACGAGCCGTTCGAACAACTCAAAGGTGCCCAAGTATTCTCCAAGCTTGATCTCTGTATGGGTTATCATCTGATTCGAATCCGTGAGCAAGATATTCCCAAGACGGCTTTTAGGACAATCTATGGTTCATACGAATACACTGTCATGTCTTTTGGCCTCGTCAACGCTCCTCCGACGTTCTCTCGCATGATGAACTTCATCTTCTACGCCTACACCAATGACTTCGTTTTGGTCTATCTCGATGACATTCTGGTTTTCTCGAAGAACAAGGAAGATCATGCCAAGCACTTGTGTTTGGTGCTCGATAAGCTCAGAGAACACAAGTTCTACGCCAATTTCTCCAAGTGCGATTTTTGGCTCGATGAGGTTCTTTATCTTGGTCATATCATCTCTGCCAAGGGCATTGCGGTGAATCCTGAGAAGGTGTCTGCAATTGTGAATTGGGAACCTCCTCAGAACGTGAAGCAACTCCGCAGCTTCCTCGGTCTCGCAAGTTACTGTCAACGATTCATTGAAAACTTTTCTAAGATCGCGAAGCCTCTCTCAAATCTTCTCCAGAAGCACGTCAAGTACATTTGGTCTCCGGAGTGTGACATTGCTTTCAATACTTTGAAAGAGAAATTGATCACTGCTCCAGTTCTGACTCCGCCTGATGAATCCAAGCCGTACGAGGTCTTTTGTGATGCCTCTCTCCAAGGTCTTGGCGCAGTATTGATGCAAGAGAAGAAAGTTGTTGCTTATACCTCTCGCTAATTGAAGCCTAATGAGAAGAACTACCCCACTCATGATCTCGAGTTGGCGGCAGTTGTGCATGCTCTTTTGACTTGGAGACATCTCTTATTGGGAAGAAAAGTGGACATTTTCACTGATCACAAGAGTCTCAAGTACATCTTCACTCAGCCTAATCTCAACCTCAGGCAAACTCGATGGGTCGAAATGATTCAAGAGTATAATCCGAGTATCGAGTATACTCCAGGCAAGGCCAATGTGATTGCTGACGCATTGAGCAGGAAGGCTTACTGGAACAGTCTGATTCTCAAGCCTTATCAACCCGAGCTTTGTGAAGCTTTCCGCAAACTTAATCTGCAAGTTTTTCCTCAAGGTTTCCTCGCCAACCTTCAAGTCTCTCCTACCTAGGAAGACCAGATTCGCCAAGCCCAGCTTCTTGATGCTATGGTGAAAAAGGTGAAGATTGGGATTGCCAAGAGTCAACCCAAGTACAAGTGGTACCGCCTTGATGACAAGGATACTCTCTTCTTCGAGGATCATATTGTTGTACCCAAAGGTGACCTCTGTAAAGTGATCATGAACGAGGCTCACAATTCTCTCCTCTCCATCCACCCTGGGAGCACGAAGATGTATCAGGACCTCAAGCAGGCTTATTGGTGGACTCGAATGAAGCGCGAGATTGCTCAGTTTGTAAATGAATGTGATGTCTGCAAAAGAGTGAAGGCAGAACACCAAAGGCCAGCTGGTCTCCTCCAACCTCTTGCCATTCCAGAATGGAAGTTTGACCACATTCAGATGGACTTCGTGACTGGGTTTCTAAAGTCCAACCGTGGCAATGATGCTATATTCGTTGTCATCAACAAACTCACAAAGTGGCTCATTTTCTGCCTATTAAAGAGTCAATCACTGCAGCTCAATTGGCGGAACTCTATACCTCTCGTATTGTCTCTCTGAACGGTATTCCACAAGTGATCTCTTTAGACCGTGGCAGCATCTTTACCTCCAAGTTTTGGGATTCTTTTCAGAAGGCCATGGGCACCAACATCCGCTTCAGCACAGCTTTCCATCCTCAAACTAGCGGTCAAGTCGAGCGTGTCAACCAGATTCTTGAAGATATGCTCAGGGCTTGTGTGATCTCCTTCGGCATGAAGTGGGAGGATTGTCTTCCTTATGCTAAATTCTCCTACAACAACAGTTTTCAAGCAAGTTCGGGCAAGGCCCCATTTGAAATTCTGTATGGCAGGAAGTGCCGTACCCCTCTCAACTGGTCTGAAACCGGTGAACGTCAGCTTTTGGGTAATGACTTAATCACAGAGGCAGAGGAAATGTGCAAAGGCATTCGAGATAACCTCAAAGCAGCCCAATCCCGCCAGAAGAGCTACTATGACAGTAAGCACCATGATTTGGCTTTTGAGATCGGAGATCATGTTTACCTCTGCGTCTCTCCTATGAAAGGTACTCGTCGCTTCGGTATCAAAGGGAAGCTTGCCCCCAGATACGTGGGACCTTTCAAGATTGTCAGCAAGAGAGGCGACCTCGCCTATCAACTCGAGCTTCCTTCAAACTTTGCAAATGTTCATGATGTGTTCCATGTCTCTCAACTTAGAAAGTGCTTCAAGACTCCTGACCGCACCGTCAACTTCGAGGACATTGAGCTCCAAGAAGATCTCTCCTATCGTGAGCACCCCGTTGCTATTCTCGAAGAGACTGAACGCAAGACTCGCAACAAGTCAATCAAATTCCTCAAAATCAAGTGGTCACACCATTCCGACCGTGAAGCTACCTGGGAACGCGAGGATCACCTCCGTTCTGAGTACCCGGCGTTCTTTCAGTCCTAGATCTCGGGACGAGATCCTCTCGTAGTGGTGGAGTGTTGTAACACCCCGGATATGACTTACCCAATTTGTACTCCAACTCTTGCCGTTTCCGGCGTTAAGTTATTTTATTTTCTCGGGTTCGGGTTTTTGTCTCCGTGTGTTTTTATCGTTGTCATGCATCTCATATCATGGCATCATGTGCATTGCATTTGCATACATGTTCATCTCATGCATCTGAGCATTTTACCCGTTGTCCGTTTTGCATTCCGGCGCTTCGTGCTCCTCCGGTGGTCATTTCTACCTTTCTTTCGTGTGTAGGGATTAAACATTTCCGGATTGGACCGAGACTTGCCAAGCGGCCTTGGTTTACTACCGATAGACCGCCTGTCAAGTTTCGTACCATTTGGACTTCGTTTGATACTCCAACGGTTAACCGAGGGACCGAAAAGGCCTCGTGTGTGTTGCAGCCCAACACCCCTCCATTTTGGCCCAAAACCCACCTAAACCCTCTCCATCATCTAGAGCGTTCGATCATGATCGCGTGGCCGAAAACCGCACCTCATTTGGACTCTCCTAGCTCCCTCTATGCCTATTTAAAGACAACCCCGAAAATCTCCTTCCTCCCCCCCCCCCGAAAACCCTAGATCCATCTCCACCCGCCGCCGCCGGACAAAGCCGTCACTGACGGACACGTCCGGGTCCGCCCCGCCGCTGCCACGTGGCCCTCTCCCGTTGGCCACCGCCCGCGCCCACTTCGCCGCCGCGCGGGCCCGCCGGGGCCCGGGGAGAGCCCTCCCGGCCCACGCGCGCGCGCCCCGCCGCCTGGGATTCACCCCGCCGCCCGGGTCCTTCCGCCGCCGCCTTGCCAGACTCCGGCCACCTCCGGCCGGCGCTCCACCGCGGCCGGCGAGCTCGAGCTCCGCCCGCGCCGCCTCGCCCGGCCACCGCTCCGCCCGGCGCCGCCTCCGCCTCCGCCTTCCGCCTCCGTCGCACCCCTCCGGCCGGCGTGCCCCCATCTCCAAGTCCGGCGAGCTCCGACACCGACTCCGGCCATCTTCGTTTTGCGTGCTCCGGTGAGATCCGATCTGGATCTGGAACCCTAGGGTTGACCCCTTGTTTTTTTCCTAAGTCTGCAGTTTATATGCCCTTGTTCATCGCATCGTAACTCCGTATCCGTAGCTCCGTTTTTGGCACATAGCATATCAAAATGTTCATCTCAGAGAGTACATCATTTCATTCCATTGCATAATTTTCATTTGAGTTCATCTTGATGCCCGAAATGCTGTTAGAAGAGTGCTACTTGAGTTAATTGTCAGATCTGCTACTCCATTTAGATATTTGTCATTTTTGCCATAATTATTGTGTGCATGATATGCCCATGAGCTCTACATATGTTTTGTTAAGGGTTTTTCCATCTTTCCAGAGGTGCAACCCATGTATTTTTTGTGATGTGTGTGGTGACTAGCACAAGCTTGCAAAGTGAGGCACTTGGTAATGCTGATTTCAGGGACTTAGCATTTCCACTAAGTCCTTGAGCTGTTTATCTCACTATGCCATATGTTCATGTTGTTTCCTAGTGATCCGTGCCTCTTTTGAGGATGATCAGTAAGGATGTTTTGTTAATCTTGTAGTGCTCTATCCATCCATGTCTTTGTTTGCAATTATGGAGCACCCTAGCTTGAGTCAATCGAGCTCTACTTTTGCTACTTCGTGAATCTGGGCAGATTGTCTACTTGTTAGCGATTTTGCCGATGATGTTGTAGTTGATCCGTGCATGCTATGCTATTGTTCTTGCCATGTCTAGCTTGCATTTTGTGTATTCTTGATGGGTGTATGCTTAGCTTGTCATGACTTGCTCCGTAGTGAGTGCATCGAGCTCGTAAACATGCCTACTTGATATCTGTTTTCAGCATGCTCCAGTTTTCACTAAGTCTGAGAACTGATTATGTTTTTGCCATGTTCACATGCTTGCAATTGTATTTTCTGATCCCTTTTGGCTCAAGGTCACTAAGGGACTTTTGTTAAGCTCTTTGAGTAGCTCCATGCCATGCTTTACTTTGCCATGTTCAGGTCCTGTAGCATGTAGTTTTGTTGCTCCGAAGTGTGCTACCTGATCTGAAATTCCAGACAAGTGTTAATTTCAGTAAGTCTGAGATCTGTTTACCATATGCATTTTTGTCATGCTTGTTTGAACCTGTTAATGGATGAATTGGCCGTAGCTCAGTGCTAGACTTCTGTTAAGCATCATGAATGCATCCCTGCCATGTTTTTTGTTGTCATGTTTGGGTGCTGTAGCATGTTCATCTCTTTGCATTTAGATGGCTACTTGCTGTAAATCGCAGACCGGTGTCATAATTGAATCGCTTGCCATTTCCAAACCGTAACTCCGATTCCGGCGTTATTTATATCGTTTTCAAGCGATTTCATCTCATCTTTCCAGTGGCACACTTGGATTCCCAAGTTGAGGCCAGGTTCATGCATCCCTTGTCAAATCTTGCATATGCATCCCGCATCGCATCCCGCATAGCATACCATCCTTGCATCTTATTGTTTGATCCTTGCACGTGGTTGATTGTGTCCTTGTTGCTTGTTTGTCTTGTTTGGGTAGAGCCGGGAGACGAGTTCACTAACGAGGAGCCCGTTGAGTTTGCTTTCGAGGATCCCGTCAACTCTGACAACTTTGCAGGCAAGATGATCATACCCTCGAAATCACTACTATCTTTGCTTTGCTAGATGCTCGCTCTTTTGCTATGCCAATGCTATGATGCCTACCACTTGCTTTCAAGCCTCCCAAATTGCCATGTCAAACCTCTAACCCACCATGTCCTAGCAAACCGTTGTTTGGCTATGTTACCGCTTTGCTCAGCCCCTCTTATAGCGTTGCTAGTTGCAGGTGAAGATTGGAGACCGTTCCTTGTTGGAACATTTATTTATTTGTTGGGATATCATTATATTGCCATGTTATCTTAATGCAACTATATACTTGGTTAAGGGTGGAAGGCTCGGCCTCTCGCCTAGTGTTTTGTTCTGCTCTTGCCGCCTTAGTTTCCGTCATATCGGTGTTATGTTCCCGGATTTTGTGTTCCTTACGCGGTTGGGTTATAATGGGAACCCCTTGATAGTTCGCCTTGATTAAAGCTTTTCCAGCAATGCCCAACCTTGGTTTTACCATTTGCCACCTAGCCTCTTTTTCCCTTGGGTTTCCGGAGCCCGAGGGTCATCTTATTTTAAACCCCCCCGGGCCAGTGCTCCTCTGAGTGTTGGTCCACCTCGTCAGCCGCCGGTGGCCACCAGGGGCAACTCTGGGCTGTCCTACCGGAAGTTTGGACAATCTGAGTGTGACCTGAGAACAAGATATGTGCAGCTCCTATCGGGATTTGTCGGCACATTCGGGCGGTGTTGCTGGTCTTGTTTTAACCTGTCGAAGTGTTTTGAGGAACCGAGATACCGAGTCTGATCGGAACGTCTCGGGAGGAGGTCTATTCCTTCGTTGACCGTGAGAGCTTGTCATGGGCTAAGTTGGGACTCCCCTGCGGGGATTTGAACTTTCGAAAGCCGTGCCCGTGGTTATGGCAGATGGGAATTTGGTAATGTCCGGTTGTGGATAACTTGAACCTTAATTTAATTAAAATGAATCAACTGAGTGTGTTACCGTGATGGCCTCTTCTCGGCGGAGTCCGGGAAGTGGACACGGTGTTGGAGTAATGCTTGCGCAGGTTGCTCTCTAGTTTCTCGCTCGCGCTTCGCCTCCTCTTCTCGCTCTCTTTTGCGAATAGGATAGCCACCATATTTGCTAGTCGCTTGCTGCAGTTCCACATATTTACCTTGCCTTACCTATAAGCTTAAATAGTCCTGATCGCGAGGGTGCGAGATTGTTGAGTCCCTGTGGCTCACAGATTACTATTACACCAGATGCAGGGCCTGATGATTCCGCTCCAGGTGACGCGCTTGAGCTCAAGTGGGAGTTCGATGAAGACTCTCAACGATACTATGTTTCCTTTACTGATGATCAGTAGTGGTGCCCAGTTGGGGGTGATCGAGACCGTGTCGCTTGTTGGGTTATCTTTTATTTTGGTGCCGTAGTCGGGCCATGAGTGTTTGGATGATGTAATGTTCTTTATGTACTTGATTGACGTGGCGAGTGTAAGCCAACTATGTTATCTCCCCTTTTATTATCTATATTACATGGGATGTTGTGAAGATTGCCTAACTTGCGACATATGCCTTTAATGCGATTATGCCTCTAAGTCGTGCCTCGACACGTGGGAGATATAGTCGCATCGAGGGTGTTACACACCATGTGGGTTAAAAGTAGGGGGGCGATGTCATCTTGCACGATCATGTTAGCAAGGCATGTCAGAGAACAAACTGTCAGTTATGTCAGCAACAACATCGGTACCAAGGGCGAGGGGCTAAGAGAACCATTTTCCTGCTCGTTGAACGAGGCGGACCAATAGGCAAAGTTCTCGTCCATCGGTGGTTACCGAAATATCATTAACAATAGTAACAGGGTCTTACTGACAAAATGGTAAAACGAGGTGCTTACCTAAGCAAGGAATTATCACTGCTCAATTAAGTAGATTACAAGAAAGGTTAAACAAAACAATGGAAAGGAAAATGTGTTTAAACACGTAGTTCAGGGGTATATCTTTCCTAAGGACAAGCGAGGCATGATATCCATGACAGGATATAACATAGAAAATCCTTTAGGAAAGGGGAGAGAAACTTCATGACATTACCCATACAACGGTGTTTGGGTAATTGATAAAAAGAATTTAGCATTGTGCTTCAAATGCTCTTATTGATGATCGGAGTACCACAGACATGATTCGAGATAGCATTCACATGGTCATCAGGTAATGTGACGCCCCCGATTTGACCGTACACTAATCATACACGCAAATGTGTACGATCAAGATCAAGGACTCACGGGACGATATCACAACACAACTCTAGACACAAATTAAAATAATACAAGCTTTATATTACAAGCCAGGGGCCTCGAAGGCTCGAATACAAGAACTCGATCAAAGATGAGTCAGCGGAAGCAACAATATCTGACTACAGACATAAGTTAAACAAGTTTGCCTTAAGAAGGCTAACACAAACTGGGATACAAATCGAAAATGGCGCAGGCCTCCTGCCTGGGATCCTCCTAAACTATTCCTGGTCGTCGTCAGCGGGCAGCACGTAGTAGTAGGCACCTCCGGTGTAGTAGGAGTCGTCGTCGAAGGTGGCGTCTGGCTCCTGGGCTCCAACATCTGGTTGCGACAACCAGGTAGAAGGGATAGGGGGAAAAGAGGGAGAAAGCAACCGTGAGTACTCATCCAAAGTACTCGCAAGCAAGGAGCTACACTACATACGTATGCATTGGTATCAACTGGAATAAGGCTATCATATGTGGACTGAACTGCAGAATGCCGGAATAAGAGGGGGATAGCTAGTCCTTTCGAAGGCTACGCTTCTGGCAGCCTCCGTCTTGCAGCATGTAGAAGAGAGTAGACTGAAGTCCTCCAAGTATCATCACGTAGCATAATCCTAACGGAATGATCCTCCCCTCGTCGCCCTGTGAGAGAGCGATCACCGGTTGTATCTGGCACTTGGAAGGGTGTGTTTTATTAAGTATCCGGTTCTAGTTGTCATAAGGTCAAGGTACAACTCCAAGTCGTCCTGTTACCAAAGATCACGACTATTCGAATAGATTAACTTCCCTGCAGGGGTGCACCACATAACCCAACACGCTCGATCCCATTTGGCCGGACACACTTTTCTGGGTCATGCCCGGCCTCGGAAGATCAACACGTCACAGCCCCACCTAGACCAACAGAGAGGTCAGCACGCCGGTCTAAACCTAAGTGCCCAGGGGTCTGGGCTCATCGCCCTTAGCACACCTGCACGTTGCGTGGGCGGCCGGAAGCAGACCTAGCCTAGTAGGTGTTCCAGTCCAATCCAGCGCGCGCCGCTCCGTTGCTGACGTCACGAAGGCTTCGACTCATACCACGACGTCGAGTGCCCATAACTGTCCCCGCGTAGATGGTTAGTGCGTATAGGCCAGTAGCCAGACTCAGATCAAATACCAAGATCTCGTTAAACGTGTTAAGTATCTGCGAACGCCGACCAGGGCCAGGCCCACCTCTCTCCTAGGTGGTCTCAACCTACCATGTCGCTCCGCCTCAAAGTAACAGTCGGGGGCCGTCGGGAACCCAGGCCCACCTCTACCGGGATGGAGCCACCTGCCCCTTTAGCCCCCATCTCCAAACAGTATCACCGGTAATGTAACAGTGTAAAGTATATAGTATATTCCCGTGATCACCTCCCGAAGTGATCACGGCCCAGTAGTATAGCATGGCAGACGGACAAGAGTGTAGGGCCACTGATGGAACACTAGCATCCTATACTAAGCATTTAGGATTGTAGTTAAGGTATCAACAGTTGTAACAACAATGACAGGCTATGCATCAGAATAGGATTAACGGAAAGCAGTAACATGCTACACTACTCTAATGCAAGTAGTATAGATAAGAGTAGGCGATATCTAGTGATCAAGGGGGGGGGGCTTGCCTGGTTGCTCTAGCAAGAGAGAGGGGTCGTCAACACCGTAGTCATACTGGGTAGCAGCGGCGTCGGTCTCGATGTCTAGCGAGAGAAGAGGGGGAAGAAACAATAAATATAAAGCAAACAAATGCATGACGATGCATGACATGACAAAGCATGATGCTAGGTGTGCCCTAACACGGTACGAGGTGGTACCGGTGAAGGGGAGGAACATCCGGGAAAGTATCCCTGGTGTTTCGCGTTTTCGGACAAATGAACCGGGGGGGGGGGGGAAGTTGCGTGTTTGCTATGCTAGGTATGCGTGGCAGACGAACGGGTTGCGTATCCGTATTCGTCTCGTCGTCCTAAGCAACTTTCATGTACAAAGTTTTTCCATCCGAGCTACGGTTTAAAATATATGATTTTCTAAAGATTTTATTAATTTCTGAAATTTATTTAATTATTTAATTTAATTCAAAATTGTGTTTATGACATCAACATGATGTCATGCTGACGTCAGCAGTCAACAGGGTTGACTGGTCAACCTGACTAGTGGGTCCCACTGGTCAGTGACACATTTTAATTAATCATATCTATTAACCTAATCAGGATTAATTAGGGGTGGGCCCCACTGTCATACTAATTAATTAGTTAACTAATAGTTTAATTAGTTTAGTTAATTGATTAGTTTAATTAATCAAAATTAATTAAGTTAACTATTTCTTTAATTAATTATTTATTATTATTTTTATCATATATATACTTTTTTTAACTCTCTCTTTTTTTGTTTTCATTTTCGTTCTGGGCGTGGGCCCTGGCTGTCACTGGCCCACAGGCCAACCGGGGCGGGTGCGGGCGGTGTGACACTGCGGGCGCGGGCGCCCGGACTGGGTGCGGCCAGTCGGTGCCACGGCGAGGGGAGGACGCCGGCGCGGCGCCGGCCGGCGACGACATGGCAGCGGAGAGGCCACGGAGGGGCAAGGCTATGGTGATGCAGGCGGTGCCGGTGCGCCGGGACGGTGTGTTGGGGCGGACGAGGCGAGGCCGGGGCGCAGAGGAGGCGAGGGAGCGCACGGGCGGCTGCGGATACGCACGGGGGAGGGGACGGCGAGCAACACTGCCGTGCGGCGTGGCCTGGCCAAGGAAGACAGGCGCGCAGCGCGGTCATCGCAGGGGCGCATGGGAGCACGCAGGCACGCGCTGGGTCGAGCAGGGGTGAACGGGGCGCGGGCACCACGCGTGCGGAGGCACGCCGGCCAAGGCGAGGCCACGATGAGCAGGGACGCGAGTGCGTCGCGCACACGAGACGGCGTGGGCACGCGTGCCGGCGTGGAGCTGCGTGACGAGGGAGCAGGGGGGGAGAGGGAGGGAGCGAGGAGACGAGCGTGGCGGCGGGGCTCATGTTGCCGGTAGGGGAGTGGCAACGGGGGGTTGAGGAGGAAGACGACGACGACGTTGTAGAGGAGGCAGGCCGGGGGGGGTGGAGGAAGCAGTCCGGCGGGGGGGGGGGGGGGGAGCTCCGCGCGCCGGTGTCGGCGTCGACGTGCAGGGGCGAGGGGATCGGGAGTCCTCCCGATCCAGATCCAGCGGGGGTGGAGTAGGGCGAGCGGGTGGGTGGTTAGGTTAGGGTTCGGGTGAGGGAGTGGATAAGGAGGGGGGTAGTGGGCCGGCCGGCTGGGCCTGGAGGGCGAATGGGCCGGTCCGCTGGGTCTGCTGACCCGGGGGGGGGTCTTCCTCTCTCCTTTCTTCCAATTTTAGTTTTAGTTTTTCTGTTTTGTTTCTATCTATTTGCTTTTCTGTTTTAAATCATTTTAAATTATTTAGACATTTTATAAAAATATGTTTGCTGCGCCATAATTACCTTTGTAATATTTGGCAACCACCGAACATTTTCGTTTCAATTTTTGAAAACTTTTATTGTCGACATTAATTTTAAATTTGAATTTGACGCAGTTTGAACTAACGGACGTTTAGCAACAGCAATCGGGATGACGTGGCATGATTAGCGTGGGATTACTGTAGCTTGATTACCCGGGCGTCACAATTCTCCTCCACTATAAGAAATCTCGTCCCGAGATTTAAGAGGATGTGTAGGGGGGAAGTTCTGGTTACGAAATTCTAACGAGTCCTCTCGGTCTTGGTAGCTCTTCTCGAAGAGGTCGATTCATTGTGTTGCTGTCCCCATTCCTCTTCTTCAGGGCATCATGATTAAGTCGTCGTCCTTTCTTCGGGGGTTCCATCGTACTTACGAAAAAAGGATAATGGGCATCTTCAGAAGAACGGACCTTACAGGGCTGACTATCTGGCAGATAACTCAGGGAATGTGGTAGAAAGTAACTCTCGAATAGATACTTAATAAAATATCGAGAGTAAAGTAAGAAGGTACCGTGAGAAGTTTCAAATGGATAGGAAATCGCTCGATATCTGAAGCAACATGCGAAAGGGGTCCAAAGCAACGAGATTGAATATTGCATCGGTTACCAGAATAGATCACTAGGACGGTGGCCCGTGAATTACATATGAGGCCACGTGCGAGGAATAACTTTGGGAATAGGGGTTGTACAGGAGAGTCGGGTTTCGATCCTGTGGAACTGTGGGTTATGGGCCCACCATGTTGTTTTTTTTAATAGGAGCAGTGACATCTTGCACGGTCATGATAGCAAGGCATGTCAGAGAGTACCATGTCAGTTATGTCGGCAACAACGTTGGTACCAAGGGTGAGGGACGAAGAGAACCATTTTCCTGCTCGTTGAATGAGGCGGACTAGTAGGCAAAGTTCTCGTCCATCGGTAGTTACCGGAATGTCATTAACAAAAGTAACAGGGTCTTTCTGACAGAATCGTGCACCGAGTTGGTTACATAAGCAGGGAATTGTTACTGCTTAGATCATATTGGTCGCAAGAAAGGTTAAAGAAAACAATGGAAAGGAAAATGTGTTTAAACACATATTTCAGGGGTATATCCTTTCCAAGGATAAGCAGAGCATGATATCCATGACAGGATATAATGTAGAAAACTCTTTAGGTAAGGGGAGAGAGATTTCATGGCATTACCCATACAACGGTGTTTGGAGAATTGAGCAGGAAACATTTAGCATTGGGCTTTAAATGTTCTTGTTGAAAATCGGAGTACCATAGACATGCTTCGAGATATCATTGACATAGTCTTCAAGCAAAGGTCGTACTTTGGATACACCAAGGATTCATCAGGAACAACTTATAGAATAAGTCTTGCAATTTCCTCATGGAAGAATGGATAACCTTACTAATAAGAAAACTATAATAGTAGGTCCTCCGGCCAGGTGTGCTGGCATGACATCACCTTACCAGGTCATATGAGGATCAATGTTATAACTCTTGAAAGTATGTTCCAACCATCATATCTGACCGAGATTCAGATCTGATCGGTGTTAGGAAACCTCAGACTCAAGATGCCTGAGAAGAAAAGGTGCAAGACAAATTGACGAGACGACATTGTAAGATTCTCAGGAATTGAACTGTGGAAGCAAGTTCTGAATCATGAGTTCATTATTAAATCAAGGATAGAATGAGGAGGTGGCTGATGGAATCAGCGACAATTCATCGAGATTAACAAAAGATGGATTTCCACAATTAAGTGAACAAGGAGATAACATTTGTCAGATCAAATGATATAAGGAAGTATGCTCACGAAAAACATACATAATTAAACATTGGTTGAAAGGTGCGGCCAAAATATGGGTTGGGTTGCACGACCAATGTCAGAATGGTGATTCAATAATCAATAGTCTAAGAACGAACGGCCGACCATTAACTTCAAAGCAATAGGGTTGCTAGAAGTGCAGAATCCAAACAACACCGTTCACTTGTTGGTACCCCGGTTGGAATCAACACGAGGACCAAGAAAGAATGGTGATGGTGAGAAGTATCACGATACCAAGAATTCTTAAGAGGTGGTGAAATTCTCACAACATTCTTGACATAAAAGATGGTAATACTCCAAGGTAAAGGAGAACAAATGCTGGATAGCAAGGATCTCAAGGTATAACACAAAACACGAACAAGTTTGTGTTGAACGGAAGGCAATCGAGTGGTCGATGATAACACAAATCATCGAGGGCAAGGATGGTATTTCTCATCAGGAATTCAATTGATATCCTTGAGGAGCTCGAAATGTTGATGATGATCATGACAATTTCTGTCGAGAGGTTTCATGGAGATGTAATCGGTCGGCGATGACATCAAGTCAAACGAATGATGAAGCGAAAGGTTATTGGAACCATGGGTACGACACAAACTTGAAATCAAGTTTGTTGTTTGAGGTGAAACAATAAGACAAGGAAGATCGACGTAAGCTTAGCCCATCGTCGAAATTGTGCTCCGGAAAGAAGGACCAGGTAGCACAGTTAAAATTTGGCACGATAATGATATAGCCGAGTAGGCTCGGAATGACGTGATCGAGTTCAGACTCGTAAGTAATGAAGGTTACCAAGAGTTGTTGAATCATAGTGCGGACTCAATTCAGTTGTCGGTGTCCTTGAGGGGTTCTAACAACTGAGAACCCGTTGGAAAAATGGAATCGGCAAGAATATTAGTTGATGAAGAACTCATAAGAAGTTATGTATCCCGTGGTATCCTCGAGATACCAGGGGGTAATACTCGACGACAGATCAAAGTAGAGGTTGGACTGGGGTATTGCTCTGCAGAAGACAAGTGCTTAAACTTGCACGAGAAACGGTACCTAAAAGAGAACATGGTCGAAACCACGATTGCAAAAGGCCAGATCCCAGATATAATATGAACTTATACCAAGGGAGTAATTAATTTAAGAGAAGCTTTAATGATAAGATCTACATCGTGTCCATGGGCATGAACACAAAGTTCAAGGTCGACTCCCACTTCTTCAATGCATAACCTTACATTTACCTCCCCTTTTCGAAGTTGTAGTGTTGAAAAGTTATCTGACGAAGCGTCAGCAGGGTATAACCCGCATAACTTTCGAGGTCACACAAATTAAGGAAGGCATAGGTTCAACCCGTCAGGGTATCGTGGAAACATATACCACAAGCTTTGAGAGTAAATATTACCAGCTCGAAAGCAGAGCATGGTTGGCAAAAGGAGAGGATACAAATTACCAAAGGCATTATGTATCGGAGAAAGAACTCACAAGGTGATTAATTATGAAGGACATTGTCGGATAATAATCCAACAGTGGATATGGTGATCCACAATGGAGCTGATGTGAGTATCGATACCCAATCAGAGGAAGAAAGAATGCAAATGCATCGTTTTACAGAACATCTGAATAATTCAACGTTTAAATAACAAAGGAATTATGATTTTCAAATCAAGGGATCAGGAGCAAACGCTCTGATCAAGGACGAACAAGTTGAATAGACTTAGGGGTACAATCGATGGCAATCTGATTGGCCGAGGACCAGCTCACGTTTTAAATGACATCTGAGCTGGAAGGATGAATTCTATGATCTGAGTGAGGATTGCGAGCATTCGCAACATATTGAGTCAATGGACTCAAAATGATATTGACAAAGGTTGCCAATAAGATTACTATACTTATGGGATTAACCATAATGCAAGCAAGCAAGAATTTCAGGAGCAATAGGTTGCTCAGGATTTTCGGAAGACCGAATGGTATTTTGAAGAATTTTGTGAACTGCATGAATATCTGGGGATGAGCGGATACTCGATAAATGCGAGTAATTATCCGTAGTGGTATGCATGTGGCAAAGAACTACAAGGCAGTAGGCACAAAGTATTCTCGGGGTATCTTATAATAACAAGATCGACTGGGAATAAAAGTAAGCACGACAGGTCTAAATACTTATCCATAAGGATATTTTGGTGGTAGGGAATTGCAAAAGCAATGGCATAAGGTTTCGGGAGAACATCGGAGAGTATTGTCAGAACCTTCTGTTGAAGCAGTCGATCATCTGTAATGAAGGGGCTCTTCGGCAGGAAGTGGTAATGAGAACCTAGAGTTAGATTTTAGCAAAATCATTTAACCCGAGTAGGAGAGAGTCGGAATCCCAGAGTATAGACGAGGAATAAAAGATCCTAATACCACCCAATGGCGACGTGGGCCCGTAAGGCACACAGCCATGTTAGTAAAAGTTTTGTAATGACTAGACTCAACTTCGGCCAAGGAGTGTGGAAGGGGAATTTCTACAGGCAGTTGGCTCTGATACCAACTTGTGACGCCCCCGATTTGACCGTACACTAATCATACACGCAAATGTGTACGATCAAGATCAGGGACTCACGGGAAGATATCACAACACAACTCTAACAAATAAAATAAGTCATACAAGCATCATATTACAAGCCAGGGGCCTCGAAGGCTCGAATACAAGAGCTCGATCATAGACGAGTCAACGGAAGCAACAATATCTGAGTACAGACATAAGTTAAACAAGTTTGCCTTAATAAGGCTAACACAAACTGGGATACAGATCGAAAGAGGCACAGGCCTCCTGCCTGGGATCCTCCTAAACTATTCCTGGTCGTCGTCAACGGGCAGCACGTAGTAGTAGGCACCTCCGGTGTAGTAGGAGTCATTGTCGAAGGTGGCGTCTGGCTCCTGGGCTCCAACATCTGGTTGCGACAACCAGGTAGAAGGGATAGGGGGAAAAGAGGGAGAAAGCAACCGTGAGTACTCATCCAAAGTACTCGCAAGCAAGGAGCTACACTACATATGTATGCATTGGTATCAACTGGAATAAGGCTATCATATGTGGACTGAACTGCAGAATGCCAGAATAAGAGGGGGATAGCTAGTCCTTTCGAAGACTATGCTTCGTGCAGCCTCCGTCTTGCAACATGTAGAAGAGAGTAGACTGAAGTCCTCCAAGTATCATCACGTAGCATAATCCTAACCGATGATCCTCCCCTCGTCGCCCTGTGAGAGAGCGATCACCAGTTGTATCTGGCACTTCGAAGGGTGTGTTTTATTAAGTATCCAGTTCTAGTTGTCATAAGGTCAAGGTACAACTCCAAGTCGTCCTGTTACCGAAGATCACGGCTATTCGAATAGATTAACTTCCCTGCAGGGGTGCACCACATAACCCAACACGCTCGATCCCATTTGGCCGGACACACTTTTCTGGGTCATGCCCGGCCTCGGAAGATCAACACGTCACAGCCCCACCTAGACCAATAGAGAGGTCAGCACGCCGGTCTAAACCTAAGCGCCTAGGGGTCTGGGCCCATCGCCCTTAGCACACCTGCACATTGCGTGGGCGGCCGGAAGCAGACCTAGCCTAGTAGGCATTCCAGTCCAATCCAGCGTGCGCCGCTCCGTTACTGACGTCACGAAGGCTTCGGCTGATACCATGATGTCGAGTGCCCATAACTGTCCCCGCGTAGATGGTTAGTGCGTATACGCCAGTAGCCAGACTCAGATCAAATACCAAGATCTCGTTAAACGTGTTAAGTATCTGCGAACGCCGACCAGGGCCAGGCCCACCTCTCTCCTAGGTGGTCTCAACCTGCCATGTCGCTCCACCTCAAAGTAACAGTCGGGGGCCATCGGGAACCCAGGCCCACCTCTACCGGGATGGAGCCACCTGCCCCTTCAGCCCCCATCTCCAAACAGTATCACCGGTAATGTGACAGTGTAAAGTATATAGTATATGCCCGTGATCACCTCCCGAAGTGATCACGGCCCAGTAGTATAGCATGGCAGACGGACAAGAGTGTAGGGCCACTGATGGAACACTAGCATCCTATACTAAGCATTTAGGATTGTAGTTAAGGTATCAACAGTTGTAACAACAATGACAGGCTATGCATCAGAATAGGATTAACGGAAAGCAGTAACATGCTACACTACTCTAATGCAAGTACTATAGAGAAGAGTAGGCGATATCTGGTGATCAAGGGGGGGGGCTTGCCTGGTTGCTCTAGCAAGAGAGAGGGGTCGTCAACACCGTAGTCGTACTGGGTAGCAGCGGCGTCGGTCTCGATGTCTAGCGAGAGAAGAGGGGGAAGAAACAATAAATATAATGCAAACAAATGCATGACGATGCATGACATGACAAAGCGTGATGTTAGGTGTGTCCCAACGCGGTACGAGGTGGTACCGGTGAAGGGGAGGAACATCCGGGAAAGTATCCCCGGTGTTTCGCGTTTTCGGACAAACGAACCAGAGGGGGGAAAGTTGCGTGTTTGCTATGCTAGGGATGCGTGGCAGACGAATGGGCTGCGTATCCGGATTCGTCTCGTCGTCCTGAGCAACTTTCATGTACAAAGTTTTTCCATCCGAGCTACGGTTTAAAATATATGATTTTCTAAAGATTTTATTAATTTCTGAAATTTATTTAATTATTTAAATTAATTCAAAATTGTGTTTATGACATCAGCATGATGTCATGCTGACGTCAGCAGTCAACAGGGTTGACTGGTCAACCTGACTGGTCCCACTGGTCAGTGACACATTTTAATTAATCATATCTATTAACCTAATCAGGATTAATTAGGGGTGGGCCCCACTGTCATACTAATTAATTAGTTAACTAACAGTTTAATTAGTTTAGTTAATTGATTAGTTTAATTAATCAAAATTAATTAAGTTAACTATTTCTTTAATTAATTAGTTATTATTATTTTTATCATATATATACTTTTTTTAATTCTCTTTTTTTTGTTTTCATTTTCATTCTGGGCGTGGGCCCTGGCTGTCATTGGCCCACAGGCCAACCGGGGCGGGTGCGGGCAGTGTGACGCTGCGGGCGCGGGCGCCCGGACTAGGTGCGGCCAGTCGGTGCCACGGCGAGGGGAGGACGCCGGCGCGGCGCCGGCTGGCGACGACATGGCAGCGGAGAGGCCACGGAGGGGCAAGGCTATGGTGATGCAGGCGGTGCCGGTGCGCCGGGACGGTGTGTTGGGGCGGACGAGGCGAGGCCGAGGCGCAGAGGAGGCGAGGGAGAGCACGGGCGGCTGCAGATACGCACGGGGGAGGGGGGCGGCGAGCAGCACTGCCGTGCGGCGTGGCCTGGCCAAGGAAGACGGGCGCGCAGCGCGGTCATCACGGGGGCGCATGGGAGCACGCAGGCACGCGCTAGGTCGAGCAGGGGCGAATAGGGCGCGGGCAGCGCGCGTGCGGAGGCACGTCGGCCAAGGCGAGGCCACGGTGAGCAGGGACGCGAGTGCGTCGCGCACACGGGACGGCGTGGGCGCGCGTGCCGGCGTGGAGCTGCGGGACGAGGGAGCAGCGGGGGAGAGGGAGGGAGCGAGGAGACGAGCGTGGCGGCGGGGCTCACGTTGCCGGTAGGGGAGTGGCAGCGGGGGGTTGAGGAGGAAGACGACGACGACGTCGTAGAGGAGGCAGGCCGGGGGGGGTGGAGGAAGCAGTCCGGCGGGGGGGGGGGGGGGGAGCTCCGCGCGCCGGTGTCGGCGTCGACGTGCAGGGGCGAGGGGATCGGGAGTCCTCCCGATCCAGATCCAGCGGAGGTGGAGTGGGGCGAGTGGGTGGGTGGTTAGGTTAGGGTTCGGGTGAGGGAGTGGATAAGGAGGGGGTAGTGGGCCGGCCGGCTGGGCCTGGAGGGCGAATGGGCCGGTCCGCTGGGTCTGCTGACCCGGGGGGGTCTTCCTCTCTCCTTTCTTCCATTTTTAGTTTTAGTTTTTCTGTTTTGTTTCTATCTATTTGCTTTTCTGTTTTAAATCATTTTAAATTATTTAGACATTTTATAAAAATGTGTTTGCTGCACCATAATTACCTTTGTAATATTTGGCAACCACCGAACATTTTCGTTTCAATTTTTGAAAACTTTTATTGTCGACATTAATTTTAAATTTGAATTTGACGCAGTTTGAACTAACGGACGTTTAGCAACAGCAATCGAGATGACGTGGCATGATTAGCGTGGGATTACTGTAGCTTGATTACCCGGGCGTCACAGGTAAAGATTAGGCTATGGATACATAATGGATCGATCAGAAATAACTTATAGAATAAGTCTTACAATTTCCTCAGGGAAGAATGGTTAACCTTGCTAAAACAAGAACTATAACACTAGGTCCTCCGGCCAGGTGTGATAGGCATGACATCACCTTATTAGGTCAAATACTAATGTTATAACTCTTGGGAATTTGTTCCAACCATCATATTTGACCGAGAATCAGAACTGATTGGTGTCATGGTACCTCAGACTTAGGATGCCTGAGAAGAAAAGGTGCAACACAAATTGACGAGATGACAATGTAAGATTCTCGGGAAATGAACTATGGGAGCGAGTCCCGACACAAGAGTTCATTAAACCAAGGAGAGGATGAGGTGGCTGATGGGCTCAGGGACAATCCATCAAGATTTCCCAAAAAGATGGATTTCCTCAATTATGTGAACAAGGAGATAACATTTGTCATATCAAATGATATAATGATGTATGCTCGAGGAAAAACATACACAAATAAACATTGGTTGAAAAGTGCACCCGAAATATAGCCTTAGGTAGCATGATCAATGTTAGAATGGTGATTCAATAATCAATAGTCTAAGAATGAACGGTCAACCAATAACTTCAAAGCAATAGGGTTGCTAGAAGGACAGAATTCAAGCTGCACTATTCGCTTGTTGGTATCCCGGTTAGAATCAACACGGGGACCAAGAAGGAATGGTGATGGTGAGAAGTATCACTATACCAAGAATTCTGGAGGGGTGGAGAAATCCTCACAACATTCTTGACAAACAAACAAAAAAATGGTAATACTTCACGGTAGAACATAACATATGTTGGATAGCAAGGGAATCAAGATACAACACAAAACAAGAACAAGTTTCATGTTGGAGGGATTGCAATAATGTTGTCGATGATAACCCACATTATCAAGGGGTAAGGATGATATCTCTCATCATGAATTCGATTGATATCCTGGAGACGCTCAGAATGTCGACGATGATCATGACACATTGGTCAAGAGGTTTCATGAAGATGAAATCGAACATCGAAAACATCAAGTCAAAGGACCGATGAAGCGAAAGTTATTGGAACCAAGGGTACGACATGAACTCGAAATCAGACTTTATGTTCAAGGCGAAATGATATGACAAGGGAGATCGATGTAAGTTTAGCTCATCATCGAAAGTTGTGCTCCGGGAAGGACCAAGTAGTACAGTTAAA
>NC_057794.1:169880059-169888879 GCF_018294505.1 Triticum aestivum | reverse complement strand
CGCGCCTCGGCCGCGCTCACAGCGGCGCCCCTGCCGAGGCCGCTCCTCCCTCCGTCCGCCCCTGTTCCGTGCGCCGTCGCAATCCCCGTCCTTCGCCCGGTTGGCGCCCGGCGAGCCCCGCCGTGGTCACCAAACCCCCTGCTCCGGCGATCTGCCGGCTCCGCCCGCCCCTGTGGTGCGCCCGAAAGAGCGGGTGCTGGGCACCGTTGCGCCGCGCCCGTTCGGGCGACAACCGCGCGGCCATGCGCCCGAAAACCGCAAGGCCCCCTGGGGCCAATGACATGGGGGCCCCACGCCCAGAACGGTTTTATAAAAAAAAAGAATTAAAAAATATAAATATTAAATAAATAAATAATAATTAAATCAATTAATTAATTAAGGAATTAATTAAGTTAATTAATCATAATTAGATTAACCTAATTAACTAATTAGTTTAATTAAACAGTAATTAGATTAGCTAAACATTAATTAGACTAAACAGTCAATGACGAACGGGACCCACCTGTCGGGTTGACCAAGTTAACCCTGTTGACTGCTGACGTCAGCATGACATCATGCTGACGTCATAAATCCATTTTCGAATTAAATAATTAATTAATTAAATTCTAGAAATTAATAAAATCTTTAAAAAATCATATCTTTTAATCAGTAACTCGGATTAAAATATTTTCAACATGAAAGTTGCTCAGAACGACGAGACGATTCCGGATACGCAGACCGTTCGTCCGCCACACACCCCTAACCTATCGAACTCGCAACTTTTCCCCTCCGGTTCATCAGTCCGAAAATGCGAAACACCGGGAATACTTTCCCGGATGTTTCCCCCTTTCGTCGGTATCACCTACTACCGCGATTGGGCACACCTAGCATCGTTACTTGTCATGTCATGCATCGATATGCATTTGTTTGCATGGTATTCATTGTTTCTTCCCCCTCTTCTCTCCGGTAGACTACGAGACCGACGCTGCTGCTGCCCAGTTCGACTACGGAGTTGACGACCCCTCTCTCTTGCCAGAGCAACCAGGCAAGCCCCCCCCTTGATCACCAGATATCGCCTATTCTTCTCTATGCTGCTTGCATTAGAGTAGTGTAGCATGTTACTGCTTTCTGTTGATCCTATTCTGATGCATAGCCTGACATTGTTGCTACACCTGTTGATACCTTACCTGCAATCCTAAATGCTTAGTATAGGATGCTAGTTTATCATCATTGGCCCTACATTCTTGTCAGTCTGCCTTGCTATACTATTGGGCCGTGATCACTCGGGAGGTGATCACGAGTATATACTATACATACTTACATACTATACAGATAGTGACTAAAGTCGGGTCAGCTCGAAGAGTACCCGCGAGTGATTCACGGATTGGGGGCTGAAAGGACCTTTGTCCCGACAGCCCTCTGTGTGGATCTTTGTGGCGGAGCGACAGGGCAGGTTGAGACCACCTAGGAGAGAGGTGGGCCTGGCCCTGTTCGGCGTTCGCGGATACTTAACACGCTTAACGAGATCTTGGTATTTGATCTGAGTCGGCTACGAGCCTATACGCACTAACCATCTACGTGGGAGTAGTTATGGGTATCCCGACGTCGTGGTATCAGCCGAAGCACTTCAGACGTCAGCGACGGAGCGGCGCGCGCCGAATTGGACTGGAACGCCACTAGGCTAGGTCTGCTTTCGGCCGCGTACGCAATGTGCAGGTGTGCTATGGGCGATGGGCCCAGACCCCTGTGTGCTTAGGTTTAGACCGGCGTGCTGGCCTCTCTGTTGAGCCTAGGTGGGGCTGCGACGTGTTGATCTTCCGAGGCCGGGCATGACCCAGGAAAGTGTGTCCGGCCAAATGGGATCAAGCGTGTTGGGTTATGTGGTGCACCCCTGCAGGGAAGTTTAATCTATTCGAATAGCCGTGATCTTCGGTAACAGGACGACTTGGAGTTGTACCTTGACCTTATGACAACTAGAACCGGATACTTAATAAAACACACCCTTCCAAGTGCCAGATACAACCGGTGGTCGCTCTACCTCAGGGATATGAGGAGGGGATCGCCGGGTAGGATTATGCTATGAGATGTTACTTGGAGATGCTACTTGGAGGACTTCGACCTACCCTCTTCTGCCTGTTGCAAGGCGAAGGTGACCAGAAGCGTAGTCTTCGATAAGACTAGCTATCCCCCTCTTATTCTGGCAATCTGCAGTTCAGTCCACTGATATGGCCCTTTACACATATACCCATGCATATGTAGTGTAGTTCCTTGCTTGCGAGTACTTTGGATGAGTACTCACGGTTGCTTTCTCCCCCCCTTTTTTCCCTTTTCCTTCCTTTCTGGTTGTCGCAACCAGATGCTGGAGTCCAGGAGCCAGACGCCACCGTCGACGACGACCCCTACTTCACTGGAGGCGCCTACTACTACGTGCTGCCCGCTGATGACGACCTGGAGTAGTTTAGGAGGATCCCAGGCAGGAGGCCTGCGCCTCTTTCGATCTGTATCCCAGTTTGTGCTAGCCTTCTTAAGGCAAACTTGTTTAACTTATGTCTGTACTCAGATATTGTTGCTTCCGCTGACTCGTCTATGATCGAGTACTTGTATTCGAGCCCTCGAGGCCCCTGGCTTGTATTATGATGCTTGTATGACTTATTTTATTTGTAGAGTTGTGTTGTGATATCTTCCCGTGAGTCCATGATCTTGATCGTACACATTTGCGTGCATGATTAGTGTACGATTGAATCGGGGGCGTCACAAGTTGGTATCAGAGCCGACTGCCTGTAGGAATCCCCCTTCCACACTCCTTGGCCGAAGTCGAGTCTAGTCACTACAAAACTTTTACTAACATGGCTGTGAGCCTTACGGGCCCACGTCGCCATTGGGTGGTACTAGGATCTTTTACTCCTCGACCTTTACTCTGGGACTCTGAACTCTTTTCTACTCGGGTTAAACGAATTTACTAACTCTGACATTAGGATCCCGTTACCACGTTCACCCCAAAGTTGGATAAGCCATAGTTATTCTGTAGGATAGCATTTTGAATAGTGCCCATGTTGTCATTTGACTCCATTGAAACATCTTTGTTTTCAGATGGAACCCGCGAGGCAGGTCGTGCGCCACACTGCGGCCATTGGTGCCTCAGGATCACCTGCTGTGCTAGCTGATATGATGACCTATCTGGGTTATCGCTGGCACCCTGAGTACACCGTCTACGAGGAGTACCAGGACTTTAACCAGGAGCAGTACCGTGCCATCGTCCACCTCTACTCTCGGGAGTATGAGTCCACTACCGTGCTGCACACCGCTCATGGTGTTGGAGTGACCATTGAGATGGCAGTCCACGATGCAGCTCATGCTGCTCTGACACGTCTTCGTGGAGAGTACCAGGCATTGGACACTTCCCCTTTCAGGCACATTCCTATCGCATCTGACGTTGGTGCGGAGGGATACTACACTGCCGCCTACTCCACCGTCACCCGAGAGCCTTTCCACCATCAGCGCCTGGTTCTGCATGCTGATGGGCTGGACCGAGCTAACAGAGCTCTTCGCCACGAGTTGTACACCACTCGTCAGCACCTTTACAGGGCTCTGACGCGGTTGCACCCCTTTGTCCGGTCTGGACAGCTGCCGCGTTCTGCGATCTACCCAGCCAGGACCGTGATGCCCCACGGTGTCGGGTGGCCAGAGGTGGGAGGCTACTCTCCCGCACTTGGTCCTCTTCTGCCACCTGAGCGTCGGGTTCTACACCAGAGTATCCGCGGCCCCCAGGCCACTGACGTGGAGGACTATCCGTTGCCTCACTACCAGCTGTCAGGTTACAGCTACCTTCACAGTACCTCCTGGGACTGATGTAGTCTTGCTCATTAGTCTTAGATGCACTCGCGAGCCTGCGTGCCGCCTATGATGACTTAATCTATGTACTGAACTCTGTGTACTGAACTCTATGTCCGACCCCTTTTGTAAGTTATGCCGACTATCTATGTGGTATCTGTCGTGCTCCTTTCATTATGCATGTTTCATCATGAATGACTCTTGTCTATGCAAATTTCTTATTACTGAACTACCCATGTTATATATTAGCAGGATGGTTAGACCAGCTGGTCGTGGTCGTGGTGGCAACTTCCCACCACCGCCTGAGTACATGGCTGGTATGATCAAACAGCTTGAGATGAATCGCCAGTTCATGGAAAACATGATGGCTCAGTTTCCTCGCCCCAATATGAACCAGCATCCAAACACAACAACTCTGCAGGATTTCATACGCCTCAACCCAAGTGTGTACCGCAGCTCAACCCAGCCGCTTGATGCTGATGACTGGCTCCGTGACATTACCTATGAGATGGAGTCTGCTGATGTAGCCCCTGCCAGCTATGTCACTTTTGCTTCCTTCTTCCTAAAGGGACCCGCAGCGCAATGGTGGGACAGCCACAGGCGTACTCTGCCAGTTGGGACAATCATCTCCTGGCCAGACTTTCAGGCTGCCTTCCGTGCCCGCTTCATTCCTCAGGGAGTCATGGACCGGAAGAAGCGTGAGTTTCGCAACCTCACCCAAGGCAACAAGACTGTTGAAGCTTATCAGCGGGAGTTTCTGGACTTATCCCGCTATGCTGAAGAAGACATTGCAACTGATGCTCGCAGACAGGAGAAGTTCCGTGAAGGCCTTCAAGCTGACATCAAGCTCACACTTCTAGTGCATGACTTTGCCGATTTCGCCACCTTGGTGAACAAGGCCATCAATGTCGAGACTGGTCTGCAAGAACACCAGAGCTCTCAAAGGCGCAACCGTGACACGGGCTCATCTTCGGGCCCGCCCTCGCAGAAGCGTAAGATATGGATCCCGAACAGCATGTACCGTCCAACTGCACCTGCCCCAAGGCAGTCTTATGCTGCACCTCGTCTGCCGGCTGCTCCAACTAGGCAGCCGAGGCTTCCAGCTCCACCACCCCAAGCTCTTGTTCCTACCCCCGAGAATGGGTTGTGCTTCAGGTGCGGACAACCAGGGCACCGTGCTAGGGAATGCAACCAGAAACAGAATCAACTGGCCCTTCCAGCAACTGGCCGTGGGAACAACCAGGCCCGCAACAACAATGCCAAGTCTTATGGCCGTGTTCATGCCAACCACATTGATCTGAATGAAGCTCAAGACCAGCCTGCTACCGTGATGGGTACACTCCTCGTAAATTCAGTACCAGCATCTGTTTTATTCGATACAGGTGCATCGCATTCATTCATGTCAGAAGATTTTGCATGCTTGCACGACATTAAATGTGAGGACATGAATGCTTCACTGTTAGTGCACACCCCTGCGGGCCAATGTCGAACCTCCATGATTTGCAACGACGTCCCTGTAGAAATCGAAGGACTGGAATTCCTTGTCTCTCCCATCGTACTGAAGTCCTGTAGCATTGATCTCATTCTGGGAATGGATTGGTTAAAGGCGCATACTGCTTCTATCGTTTGCGCCACCAAGACCGTCCATCTGCTACACCCTTCTGATGAAATAATTAGCTACGATGCTCATCTGGTTCGGAATGTCGAGGCCAGGCTTTATGCCTTAAACGCATTGAACGCTACACCTCTCGAGGGCATTGAAAATATTCCCGTCGTGCGTGAATTCTTAGACGTCTTTCCTGAAGAACTCCCAGGGATTCCCCCTGCTAGAGCTGTCGAATTCGTCATCGACTTGAAACCAGGCACCACTCCTATAGCCAAGCGACCCTACAAGATGCCGCCGCATGAACTCCTTGAGCTTAAGGAGGAAATCGATAATTCTCTTCGAAGTGGTTTCATTCGCCCAAGTTGCTCTCCTTGGGGAGCACCTTCTCTCTTTGTCAAGAAGAAAGATGGGACAAACCGGTTGGTCCAAGACTACCGTCCTATAAACCAAGCTACCATTCAGAATAAGTATCCTCTTCCTCGGATCAATGATCTGTATGATCAATTGGCTGGATCATCAGTGTTCTCTAAACTCGACTTGAGGTTGGGTTACCATCAGATCCGTGTTCGTGAGGAAGATATCCCCAAGACCGCCTTTGTGACTCGTTATGGTTCATACGAGTACACCGTCATGTCTTTCGGCTTAACCAATGCTCCAGCCACCTTCTCTCGCCTGATGAACTATATATTCATGGATTACCTCGACAAGTTCGTCGTGGTTTATCTGGATGATATTCTGGTATTTTCCAAGAACGAAGAGGAACATGCTGAACATCTTCGCCTCGTGCTAGAAAAGCTACGAGAGCATCAACTTTATGCCAAGTTCTCCAAATGTGAATTCTGGCTTCCCGAAGTAACCTATCTTGGGCATGTCATCTCTAAAGATGGTATTGCCGTTAACCCTGAACGAGTTCAGGCTATTCTCGATTGGACTCCTCCGAAGAACGTTAAGCAAGTCAGAAGTTTTCTCGGTCTCGCCAGCTACTGCCGTCGATTCGTCGAGAACTTCTCCAAGATTGCCAGGCCTCTGACTAACCTATTGCATAAGGGCGTCAAGTTCCAATGGACAGATAAATGTCAGGAAAGTTTCCAGGCACTCAAGGACAAGTTGACTTCTGCCCCAGTACTAGCTCCTCCTGATACTAAGAAGGACTTCGTCATTTACTGAGACGCTTCCCGTCAAGGACTAGGCTGTGTCCTAATGCAAGAGCGCAAAGTGGTTGCTTATGCCTCTCGGCAATTGCGCCCTCACGAAGAGAACTACCCAGTTCACGACCTCGAACTTGCTGCTGTCATTCATGCCCTAAAACAGTGGCGACATTACCTACTCGGTAATCGTTGCGAGATCTTCACTGACCACCAAAGTCTGAAGTATCTGTTTACTCAGCCAGACCTGAACCTCCGTCAGCAGAGATGGATGGAGACTGTTGCAGACTTTGATTTGGGTATTTCCTATACCCCAGGCAAGGCTAATGTAATGGCTGATGCCTTGAGCCGCAAGTCTTACTGCAACCACCTCCAGGTTCACAAAGTTCAGCCCTCACTTGTTGAAGAATTCAGAAAGCTAAACCTCCATATTGTTCCTCCGGGTGCACTCGCTCCCCCTCCCCCGGAGTTCCGCAAGATGAATCTCCATGTTGTTTCCCAGGGTTCCCTCTATACCCTGGCTATTGAACCCGATCTCGTGGTTACCATAAAGACAATGCAGGGATTTGACTCTGAAGTCTACAAGATTAAGCAAGACCTCAAAGAAGGAGGTTCCTCATCCTTCACTATTGCTGATGATGGCGCCTTGTACTTCAAAGGCCGCCTAGTGGTGCCGTGTAAGAAGGAAAACCTGAATATGACCCAGGAGGTTATGAAAGAAGCTCATGATACGCCTCTTTGTATCCATCCTGGTAGTACGAAGATGTATCAAGACATCCGCCAGAGATTCTGGTGGTCTAACATGAAGCAAGACATTGCTCGTTATGTTGTTGAATGTGACGTTTGCCGTCGTATCAAAGCAGAACATCAAAGGCCTGCTGGAACTCTGCAACCTATATCTATTCTGGAATGGAAATGGGACCATGTCGAGATGGACTTCGTTACTGGATTCCCCAAATCGCAGAAAGGCAATGATGCTATTCTTGTCGTCATTGACCGACTTTCTAAAGTTGCACATTTTCTGGCTGTCAAGGAAATGATCACTGCTAGTCAGCTGGCAAACCTCTACATGACCAGAATTGTCTCGCTTCACGGTATCCCATTGGTTATCAGTTCAGACCGTGGCAGTTTATTCACTTCAAGATTCTGGGCAAGTTTCCAAGAAGCTATGGGCACTCATCTGTCTTTCAGCACTGCTTTTCATCCTCAGTCACAAGGGCAAGTTGAACGTGTCAACCAAGTTCTCGAAGACATGCTTCGAGCTTGTGTTATTTCCTTCGGCAAGAAATGGGAGGAATCTCTTCCGTATGCTGAGTTCTCTTATAATAATAGCTATCAATCTAGTCTGAAGATGGCCCCCTTCGAAGTGTTATATGGACGAAAGTGCCGAACCCCTCTGAACTGGTCAGAAACTGGGGAACGTCCACTCTTCGGTCCGGATATTATCCAACATGCCGAAGAACAAGTCCGCATTATTCGCGAGAATCTCAAGACTGCTCAGTCACGTCAGAAGAGTCAGTATGACCGTCATCATAAAGACATGGTCTATCAACCTGGCGAAAAGGCCTATCTTCGCGTTACACCAATGAAGGGTGCTCACCGCTTCGGGATCAAGGGCAAGCTAGCTCCTCGCTATATTGGTCCTTTCACTATCCTCGAGAGGCGTGGAAAAGTGGCATATCAATTGGAGCTTCCGCCGAACCTTTCTCAGGTTCACGATGTGTTCCACGTGTCACAACTCCGCCATTGCTTCAAGGACCCAATCCGAGCTGTGGATCATGAAGTGCTCGAATTGCAACAGGACCTCTCCTATAAAGAGCATCCGGTCCGCATTCTCGACCAAGCTGAACGCCGCACACGCCAGAAGGCGATCAAGTTCCTCAAGGTCCAGTGGTCGAATCACTCTGAAGACGAAGCCACCTGGGAACGCGAGGATCGCCTGCGTGATGAATACCCCGCACTGTTTCCTTCTACCTCCTAAAATCTCGGGACGAGATTTCTTGTAGTGGAGGAGATTTGTAACGCCCGGATAATCTTGCTACAGTAATCCCACGCTAGTCATGGCACGTCATCCCGATTACTGTTGCTTTCCTCGCAATAATTCGAAACCGTTCAAATTCAAAATTCAAATTGATGAAAACAATAAAAGTTTTCAAAATTTAAAATAAAATTGTTCGGTGGTTGACGAATATTACAAAGGTAATTATAGTGCAACAGACGTATTTTTATAAAATGGCTAAATGGATTAAATGTTTTAAA